>NW_006159650.1:2963943-2964786 GCF_000334495.1 Tupaia belangeri chinensis
CATTCCTGGGAAGACGAGGTCAAATACATCCCTATCTGTTATCATAGCTTATTGTTATGTTACAATACAAAGCAAACTAACGAAGCCAAACATATCAGTGCAATTACTCTACAAACCTCTTCCTCGAATCCACATGCAATTTTTTTCATTCTTCTTTTTAAAACCTTCAAACTTAAAGTGCAAATTAGTCATTTTGAAGAAAGCAAAAATTCTAAATGGTGATTTGGCAGTCTATATCAAAAATATAAAAGCCAGCTGGTGGTGTAGTGATATTGCAGCTGGACCCAGAGGGGAAAGGTCTTGGGTTCACATCCAAGGGCCTTCCTAAGCATGCCAGGTGTATATGCACGTGCCCCTCATTCAGCCTCGTTGAGACTGCCAAGACTAGGGGTGGACCGTAATGTTAGGATCTTGTTGAAGGTGCCTGTCTCTCTGCTTTTCTGACACTCTCTCTCAAAATATATAAATATAAAAAAAAAAAGAAAAGATTCATGCCTTTGATCTCACAACTCTAATCCTAAGAATATATAGTCTTCGATAAACCCAGTATGGTTTGAAACAGTGATTTTCAACTCTGGATGCTTGTGAAAATACCAATTCCTAGGTCTACCTCCAAGAGCACCTGATTTTCCTTGGTCTGAAACGGAGCCTGGGCATCTGTATTCTGCAGCCAAGATTGAGAATTCCTGGTTTTATAATAATAAAAAAAAAAACCTTAAAATAGCCTAGATACTCACCAGAAGGGAAATAGATAAACCGAAAATAGCCTAGATACCCACCAAAAGGGGACTAGATATTAATAGATAAATCTATCATGACAGGGTTATACAATAGCCAGGCCTT
>NW_006159650.1:2964800-2966397 GCF_000334495.1 Tupaia belangeri chinensis
GAGGTTTTTGCTATAGGGCGCGTGCGCTCGCCACACAGACAGAGAGAGACAGAGAGATAGAAAGCGAGAAATCACCCTCCAGGGGGGATGGCCATGCCACAATCTCTTCTCCTCCGTTCTCCTCTCGGGATCTTGGGCACGCACGCACACGCACCCGGCATGAGTTTTAAGCCACCGGGTCCAGGATGCGAACTGCGGTCGACTACGTGGGAGTCCAGTAACATAGCCATTACACTAACTGCTGGTCCCTACAATAGCCAGTCTTAAAGTAATAAGGCATTAAAAAAAAAATACTTCATTCAGCATAGTTATTGACGTGGACAGATTCTTAAGTAAACAAAAGTTTATTAAAGTGTATTCATTATATGATCTATTTTGGAGGAGAAAAAAGTATATATAAAAGAATAGGCAGGGGCCAGCAGGTAGCATGTGGTTAAGGTGCTGGACTCTCACATGGCTGACCATAGTTTGAGTCCCAGGCCTGGTAGCTTGAAAATCATGCCAGGCATGTGTGCACACATGCCCAAAATCCCAGTAGGAGAAGGAGAGAAGGAATTGCAGTGTGGTTGTCACCCCTAGGAGATAATTTCTCACTTTCTTTCTCTCCGTCTCCCTTCAGCAAACATATGTGCCCTATTGGGGGGGGGGAACAGCCACTATTCTGGAATTAAATGCATCACTTGTAGTAGCCATATGTCTGAGAATGACAAGATTTAATCTAAATATTTCTATGTTTGTTCTAATATTTCTACAATGAACAAAGTGTTACTGATACCACCTTTTAAAGTTCAAAAGTGCCCATAAATGTTATTTCTAAGTTTTAAACATTTTAACACTATTTGTATAGATTGTACCTCACACCCACCTTGCCTCTACCATTAAATTAATAAGTAGAGACACACCCAATATCTCACTAATGGTGTTTCAGGCAACAGTGACCCTTGCCAAGTCTCCAGAATGAGGAACAACTTTCCCACAGATTTCATCTTTCCTTTATTGATAATAGTTTGCCTGCCTCAGACATAAAATAACCTTGCAACATGGTGATAACCCACTGCCTTGTTTTGTTTTGTTTGGTTTTGTTTTGTTTTGCTATAGGGCATGTGCACTTGCTGGAAGAGAAAGAAAAAGAAAATGAGAAATCACCCCCCAGTGAGAATGACCACACCACAATCCTTTCTCCATTCCCCTCTTGGGACTTTGGCCATGCACACACATGTGCCTGGCACATTTTCCAAGCCACCAGGTCTGGAACTGGAACCGTGCATCAGTCATATGAGATCCAGTCACCTTAACCACGCCACCTAGCTAAGTCCCACTTCTTTTCTAAGTTCAACTTCGCAAATGTCTGCAGAATGAGAGAGGAACTTTTATTGTAATGATAACAGGAAACCAGCTATTGGGTTTGTGACTGTGAAAAAGGCAATGAAGGGGGCCAGCAGTGGTTAAGGCATTGAACTCCCATATGGCTGACCTCAGTTTGAGTCCCAGACCTGACAGCTTGAAATTCACGCCAGATGCGTGGGCGTGCATGCCCAAAATCTTGAGAGGAGGATGGAGGAGAAGGGACTGTGGCATGGCCATCCTCCCTGGGGGG
>NW_006159650.1:2966410-2968311 GCF_000334495.1 Tupaia belangeri chinensis
GGGGGGTGGAGGGGTGTGGGGGAGTGATTTCTCACTTTCTCTCTTTCCATCTTTCTCTATCTTTCTAGTGAGCACACAGGCCCTATCATAAAAATTTTTTTTTAAATTTTTAAAAGGCTATGATGAATTCACTAGTACATTTCCTGACACCCAAATTCCAGCCCAGCGAAAACATTTGGCATCATTGACCAAAGATCTTAGATTATTGAAGCAGGGAAGGGCATGAACAAGAAATTGATTCAAAAAGACTTTCAAAACATGGATGTGTTTTCCCAAGAAGCCATTCCTCTCTAGCACAAGGAGGGGGCTGAGTTACAGGTTGTGGGATAAGAAACACCAGGAGGATAACACACGCTTCTGTCTTGGCAGCAGAGACGACAGAGCTGCCATGGCTTTCACCTTGCACTTCATCCACTTGTAGGGCAGCCCCTATTTCTCTGTCCCTTTCCTTAGTTCTTTGCATCATTGCTATTTGCTAAAAAGAACCAAGTAAGCTGCAGAGTTCTAAACAGCTATGTTCAGAAGTTTTAGAAACTTAAAAGCAGTCAGAGAATTAAGAGCAAACCTCTAACTCACAAGAAAGGAGCCGTAACACGTGGCACAGTGTGAACTGTCTGCTTCTCAGACTCAGCCTCTGCCAACTGGCAATAATCAGCCAAGACACTGGAACAAGCAGGAAATCTAAAATTAGGTTTTACTACCTATATTGGAGGATTTATGGGATGGTTTAATTGGTAGTCTCAGGACTAAAACCCAAAGTGGAAGAAACAAAACATCTTTCTGGACATGCTCAGGGATCCTGCACATACTCCATGACCCTCACCTACATGGAGAAGTTCAAGTCTGCAGGAGACAGAGTGGGGACACAACTCTCCCTTCTCCCAGCCCTGGCACACGCTGGAGCCAAGTGCACTATGCTTCCTGTTCCTTTAATTTAAGAGGGAAATGTGTGTTGTATGATAGACTAGGTCTTCCAACTACAGACTAACTCAGGTGTCCTGAGAAACAGAAAAACCCATTTGATCCAATCCTCTCTTGATAAATCTCAAACCACAAAAACACTCAAGAGAACCAAAGAGTAGTAGATCCAGCCACTAATGTATCGACCTGTGCCTGTTCATTTCCATTTGTGGCATTAGCAAAGCCACTGGAAAATTTCCCAGTGCCATATTTGGTCAATGTAAATAATAACACAATTGCATGGTCTGTTATCTCCGTGTTCTGAGAGATTTCAAGTGAATATGAAAATTAAAGAGCAAAGAACTTGAGCTGGATATTGGCTATGAATGTGGGACAGAAGGGACATACTCTCTATTTCCACCAGAGGGAACTGCCAGCTAGGCACCCACAGAACACCCACCGCCACGTGGAAAACTGAGGGCCTAAGCTCTCCTCTCCCTGCTCTCGCAACACTCATTAGTGGAGTGGGCCTTCTTCCCCAGAGGGCCTTCACAGCCACACCTTCTCTCATCTGAGTGGTATCCCTGGATCCACCATGGAGGAGACACCAACCTGAATCCAGGTCAAGCCAGCAAGAGAGGGGAAAGCAGAGACTAGCCTTAAGACTCCACTGTCCACCAACGGTGGTGCCATTTTCTAGGGTGACATTATATCTGCAAAACAAACATGACAATATTGCTGCTGAGTAGGAGTATCCGTTTTAAAAGGACCTTCTACAGTACTAGTCTTTTATTATCTGTGGTTTTGTTTTCGTGGTTTCGGTTACTTGCAGTCAACTGTAATTTAGAAAATCGTCATGACTCCATAATCCAGGAACAGCCAGAGCTGATGATCGTCTATCTGATGTATTATCAGAAGGTTCAGAGTAGCCTCACGCTACATCACAATGCCTCCATCTACCTCATTTCATCTCATCATATGAGTTTTTCTTTTTTTTTAAA
>NW_006159650.1:2968821-2988466 GCF_000334495.1 Tupaia belangeri chinensis
AGTGACCCAGCCATCATCTCATCATATGAGTTTTTCTTTTTTTTTAAAAAAAAAAAAAAAAAGAGATTTTTGCTATAGTCTGTGTGCACTCTCTGGAGACAGGCAGAAAGTGAGAAATGACCCCCCAAGGAGGATGGCTGTGCTGCAATCCCTTCACTTTCATTCTCCTCTCTGGATTTGGAGCATGTACGCACATGCACTCAGTGTGAGTTTCAAGTCACTTGGTTCAGGACTCGAACCATGGTCAGTCATGTGGAATTCCAATGAAATAGCCATTTTATTATGTCATCTGCTGGTGCCCCCATAGGCATTTTTAAAAATATTTATTCATTTATTCAGTTAGTCTGCTATTATTGCTTAATTTGACCAGAAAGAGACAAAGAGAGAGAGAGAAAGGGAAAGCAAGAAAGCGAGTCACCAGGTCCAGGTCTTGAACGGAGTTCGGCCATGTGGGACTCCAGGGCCTCAACCACCACACCACCTGCTGGCCCCTCCATAGACATTTAAACACCTCAGTTCATTACAAGAAGATGGGAGTGCACAGTATAATGAGATATTCTGAGCAAGACAGATCACACACATAACTTTTATTCCAGTATACTGCAGAAACTGTTCCACTTTACTATTGGTTATTGCTGTTCATCTCTTACTCTGCCTTATTTATAAATTAAACTTTATCATAGGTATGTAGATATAGAAAAAAACATAGTATATGTAGGATTCAGTACTACCCATAAAAGTACTTTCTCTAGTCCCTTGAGAAGACTTCTACTTAGGTTATGGTTTCTCAGTTCACTGGTGCAGGTGACTTGCTTAATAAAAAGTATGTGTTAAGGATGATATGTATGGTAATATCTTTGACTGGACTAATATACAATGTATTCATGCTGGAAAGATTCCTTTTGTATGCTGCAAAGATATACAACGATGAAATTATATAAAATAAAAAAGGGGGGAAAGAAAATAAATCCCTTATAAGGAGATAGGCTTTAACACAGTCTTACTCCCTGAAGAATTAGCAATTGGGTGAAATTCAGTAAGACGGAGATCTCCTTGGACCTCTCTGAATGTGGCTCAGGGACAGTCAATTTATCCTGAGTTCTAGGCCCTAGAGACAAGTTATCACAACACTTATAAGATTATTCATCATGACCTCTGCTATTAAAGATTTGGGCTGGGTGGGGAGGGGAGAAATGCCATGCAAAGATCACATTAAATAAAATTGAGCTAAGCCATGACACAACTTTAAAATGGCCTAGAAAACTAACCCATATATGATATTTACTTTTTCTGAATGCAGACTTGGTGTCATCATTGACTTGGTTAATTAGGATTGTCGATGTTTCCTAAATTCCTAGATTGTTTTATAGTTAACAGTTACAATTTTTTTTTTCTTTTTCTTTTTTTGGAGAGGTTTTTGCTATAGGACATGTGCGCTCGCCAGACAGAGACAGAGAGACAGAAAGCGAGAAATCACCCCCCGGGGGGGATGGCCATGCCGCAATCCCTTCTCCTCATTCTCCTCTCGGGATCTTGGGCACGCATGCACACGCGCATGAGTTTAAGCCACCAGGTCTGGGACTCGAACCCTGGTCGACTACATGGGAGTCCAGCGACATAGCCATTACGCTAACTGCTGGTCCCAACAGTTCCAATTATTAAGTTCAAAGCAAGTTCCTTAGAAAAGGCAGAATAAAGCAAGTGTTAACTGTGGCTGTAGAAGATCAAATATATGGCTTACGTAGATAAATTTAACATGCAAAGTGTTTAGGCATGCATTGTGATATATTATCTAATCTGACTTTGTTACCAGAAAAAGAAATAACAATGTAATTTTGCTATCTCAACATCCACTGACAGAGTGATCACATTCCCAAGAGGTATTTTTTAGAGAGCTTAGAGAGCAAGCATTGATAAACTTCTAACTCTTGGCTTCCTGTGACTATGATCTAACACTTGGTCAACGCTACTATTTCATCTTCAAAGTTTTGACTATGGATCACTGCTGACTCAACCTACCTCAATTTGTAAAAAATTAAGAAGAGACAATTAGAAATAAGAAGAAGGGAAAGATTGAGAAAGGGAGGGGTTTTCTAATTAAACATTACTTGCTTGTATTTAAGCACCTCTTAAAATACAGACAACACACATAAAAAGAATCTGTGAAAACAGACCTTTCACATTCTAAATACACAGCACAGGAAGCAACAGGGCAGGTGGGCTCTATGTCACAAACCTAACATGCCCAGGTGCCAGGTACAACTTAGCTCCCACGCCTCAGATAGCAGCAAATAGTCTCGTGATGTTCCAGGTAGAACCACATGAGAGGACCTCAAAAAGTTCATGCAGGACCAGCAGTTAGCATAATGGCTATGTTGCTGGACTCCCATGTAGTCGACCGCGGTTCGAGTCCTGGACGCGGTGGCTTAACCTCACGCCAGGCGCGTGTGCATGTGTGCCCAAGATCCCGAGAGGAGAATGGAGAAGGGAATGCGGCGTGGCCATCCCCCCTGAGGGGTGATTTCTCGCTTTCTGTCTCTCTGTCTCTGTCTGTCTGGCGAGCGCATGCGCCCTATAGCAAAAAAACTCTCAAAAAAAAAAGTTCATGGAAAAAAATAGAATTAAAGTATGAATTAATTTTGGTGTCCCAAATTTTGTAATTCATGCATATTTTTTCCATACTTTGTATTTCCCATAAACTTTCTGAAGACCTCCTCCCCTCGTCTACCACCTGAAAACATTATATATAACACTTCCTATACTCTGAGACAGAGGCAACCGGTTTTTGAAAAATGCTTGGAGACCAGCAGATGGCATAATGGTTACATCGCTGGAATCCCACATAGTTGATCATGGTTCCAGTCCCGGATCCTTAAACTCAACACTGGGCACGTGTGCATGCATGCCCAAGATCCCGAGAGGAGACTGGAGGAGAAGGGATTACAGAGGGGCCAGCCCCCCTGGGGGGGGGGTGATTTCTTGCTTTCTGTCTCTCCCTCTCTCTGTGTCTCTCTGGCAATCAAGCGAATGCACCCTACAGCAAAAATCTAAAAAACAAAAAAAGAAAGGAAAAGAAAAGAAATAAAAATGCTTATCTTTGTGCCTTATGCACTCACAGTAATACCGTTTATCATTTAATTTTTTTCTTAATGATAGGAACTTTACCATGCTTTTACCCAAAGATGAGAAGTTGAGGATATTTGTTCAGGCTGTAGGTAGCAAGGAAAACTCTAATCCCATGTCGAGGATCTTACCAATCCAGGACCAGCAGTTAATGTAATGACTATGTCACTGAATTCCAATGTAGTAGATCGTGGTTCGAATCCCGGACCCAGTGGCTTAAACTCACTCTGGGCACGTGTGCATGCATGCCCAAGATCCCGAGAGGAGAATGGAGAAGAAGGGAATGGAGGAGAAGGGATTGCAGCATGTCATCCCCCTTTGGGGGTGATTTCTTGCTTTCTGTTTCTCTGTCTCTCTCTTTCTGTCTTTCTGGTGAGCGCACGCACCCTATAGGAAAAAAAAATCACCTCTCAAAAGAAAAAGAAAAAGAAAAAGAAAAAGAAAAAGAGGGAATAGCTCGAGGAAGGAGGTGGCTGCTGCATCAAAGATGCACAACGGAAGTGTCTGGAGCTCAGTGGGAGGACCATGGAGACCAGATCACGGATCTCACAGAGCCTGGCTCTGTGCAGCGACATACCATTATGCCACTTTCTGGTCCCCAAAACACACACTCCTTACCCTATGTAAGAATCCGTATTTTCCCCTCATGTCCTTTTTCCTATTTTCAGAATCATTGGGTCACTTCTAATAACTGCGCTGAAGTGATCGGGTAGGCTACAGGGTGTGGGTGGGTTATTCAGCACTGCCTCACGGAACATTCACCCCCATCTCTGAGTCAGTTGCCTTTTAATGGAAATAGTATTTGCTGATCATTTTCATAAAAGTTTGTTCTGGCACAGTTTTGTTTCTCTTGACATTGGCCCAAGTGTTTTTCTCTCCTGATTGATTTTTGGTTTAAACTCAGCGTGTCTTTTTTTTTTTTTTTCTTCTTTGTTTTTTAATATATTTCCATTTTTACTGGAGGGGAAATATCAGAGTCAATGTGATCCAGCTGCATCAAATCAACCACACCACACAACCTGCATTGATACATCAAGGCAGTATGGGAAACGCTGCACGCAGAAGCCCTGGCACCCAGGGAAGTGGAGGCAGCCTCTCATCAGCTGATACCCAGTGGGCCCTGGTCTCCACCACATCTAAAGGACCTCTCCCTCAGCTGCTTGCTTTTGCACCTTGGGTGTTTGTGCAGGCCAGCTGATCTTGTACACCCATTACTTGGATAAGTGCTGTCTCATCTTTTCACACGTGAAAAATGTGTCGTCAGAGATTTTGCACAACTGACAGTTCCTGTTGAGATGCAAGGGGACTGTCCATTGCCTTTTGCTTAATGACTGTCAGTCTTTCAGCCATGATCTATACGAGGACAACAGCAGTCAGAACATTTACTCTCTGGCGTAATGATCTTCCTTAATTTCAATCTCCTGGTCTCCTTCAGGCCTTTCTAGGATCTCATACAGACATCTGTATCTTTTCTCCTAAGCAGTCACAATCTTTTGCAAACTTCAGCATCAGGAATGTATATTTAAGCCAGGCTGTCCCAAAAAGGTGAAAACTGGTTATTTGGGAACAATACAGTCTTATTCTTTATACAGATAAAGCACAGATATGTTTAAATGTAGACACGCGCATATATTGGGTTGTTGGGAAAGTTATGACATAATATTTTGTTTTTCTATATAAAAGTCCATCATGACTTTTCTGACAACTCAATATTAAATACTTCAAAAAGCTCATGGAAAATATTATTAAAGTACAAATTTATTTTGGTAGGAAAAAAATTCAAAATCCATGCACAATTTTTTCAGGATGTGTATTTTGCATGAACTTTTTGAAGACCCCCATTTCCATAAAATACCAAAACATTGGGGCCAGCAGGTGGTGTGGTGGTTAAGGGCACTGGACTCCCACATGGCTGACCACAGTTCGAGTACCGGACCTTATGGTTTGCTTTCTCACTTTCTCACTCTCTCTCTCTATCCCTCTCTGGTCAAATTTAAATAATTTTTAAAAGTTAAATAAAATAATTCTTTAAAAAAACAGATATATACTATATCTATGGTATTAAAAGAGGGTCAATTTGAAGGAAAAATGTCAGAAAAGACTACCTAGGAGACTAATCATGAAATAAAATTGAAAAACAGTAATGTGAGCCCAAGAGTGACTACATTGCAAAATGGCACTGTTTTGTGATGTTTGGGACATTAATTCCTCAAAAGACCTAAAAATACTAAGTCTGCATTTATTTTGATCTGTTTAGGATGGCCCCGAAATTATTTCTGTAAGTTAGAAATTGAAAGTTACATTACACTCATTTACTCTTTAACTAGCAAGTCACATGTAACCCACTATTTAGAAGCCACTGGAGTGTCAAGTATAGAAACAAAGCTAAAAAAAAAAAAAAAAAAAAAGAACCAAAAAATTAGAAGGGAAAGAAACAAAAAGGTGATTTTCTGATACAAGTGAAGCAGAAGATTGTGCTTACTCAAAAACAATAGCCTTTTTTATAATGTCTATGAACTGAAGATTTCTCAGGACATTTTTCATTCCACATTAAATATTCACTGCAGTAAGCTATCTTTGGCTTGCTTTCATCTATCACAAATATACTTAGTTAATCCAAAAAAGACACAGGCTGGGCTGGCCCCATAATGCAACAGTCAAATGCTGTGCATAGAAAAGCAGATCCCACCTGGTCAACTGTGGTTCAAATCTCAGCCTTGGCAGTTCAAATCTCACACTTGGCATGTGCATTCATGCCTAAAACCCTGATGGAAAAGAGAAATGGAGGAAAAAGGATTGTGGCATGACCATGCCTTTTGGGGTGGAAGAGTTTCCTCTCTCTCTCTCTCTCTCTCTCTCTCTCTCTCTCTCTCTCTCTCTCTCTCTCTCTCTCTCTCTCTCTCTCTCTCTCTCTCTCTCTCTCTCTCTCTCTCTCTCTCTCTCTCTCTCTCTCTCTCTCTCTCTCTCTCTCTCTCTCTCTCTCTCTCTCTCTCTCTCTCTCTCTCTCTCTCTCTCTCTCTCTCTCTCTCTCTCTCTCTCTCTCTCTCTCTCTCTCTCTCTCTCTCTCTCTCTCTCTCTCTCTCTCTCTCTCTCTCTCTCTCTCTCTCTCTCTCTCTCTCTCTCTCTCTCTCTCTCTCTCTCTCTCTCTCTCTCTCTCTCTCTCTCTCTCTCTCTCTCTCTCTCTCTCTCTCTCTCTCTCTCTCTCTCTCTCTCTCTCTCTCTCTCTCTCTCTCTCTCTCTCTCTCTCTCTCTCTCTCTCTCTCTCTCTCTCTCTCTCTCTCTCTCTCTCTCTCTCTCTCTCTCTCTCTCTCTCTCTCTCTCTCTCTCTCTCTCTCTCTCTCTCTCTCTCTCTCTCTCTCTCTCTCTCTCTCTCTCTCTGGCAGGTGCATGTGCCCTCTGGCAATTAAAAAAAAGCAAGCAAGCATTTAACTTTCTCCAATATATAATAAGCAATTCTTATATTTTCGCTTGCTTAGAGCAAAGACTAAAGGCAAGAGTTTAAATCTTGCTTCCTTTGCCAATGCTAACATAACTAATTCTGGTCCGCATTTCCATTTCTCCTTTAATCTTTTAAAGTCTGGGTTGGGCCAGTATTCATTCTCAATTTTTTGGAGAGGTAGCCTGTCTTTCAAAAAAGGACATGGTGCTGCTGCATGTCTTGTGGACCCACAACAGCGATTTTTACCCGAGAAAAAAGTGAAGTGGCTTCATTCACAGTCTCAATATATACCTGCAGTTCAGAATACAGAAAACAACACTACAACAATCTCAAAAGGTCACTTACGGAGTGTGGAGAGGAAGTAAAGTATGTTGTCTGTCCTAAAAACCTGATACTAGGTCAGACTTATGAATAATTTTTAAAATTCAGGAAGTCTGCAAAAATCCCCACTATCCTAGAAAGATTGCATGACGTTCATGGCATCTCTTCAGCCTCTGCCTCTGTCGCCTCCTCAGAGGTTCTCTGGTCCTGACTCTTAATGGCAAGGTCCAAAGAATACAGGCACCTGCCTCCAGCAAATCCACTCTGATTCTTTCTCATTCCCAGACACAAATTTCCATGAAAACCAGACACAGGATAGAAAATAGGAGCAGGATATCCCAAAGCATTTCAGATCAGCAGCCTGATTTCATTAGACTCGCTGACTTGTTTCTTTTAGCCCTTGTGAGTGTTGACTGCTGGTACAACTTCACTAACACTGACACTTAAAAGCTGTGCAGGTCCAAACATGGAAAAAAGGAGGACAGGCGCAATAGGGATGTTGATGCTGCTGCAGAGAGGAGGTCTGTGCACTCAGGGTTGGTGAGGAAGAAGGAAATACTTAGCAATGCTTCATGACTTCATAAGGTGACTTCACTGGGTGTCACTTGTAATGTCACTGAACCCACGCACATATGCCTATAGCATATGAAATTTGTGCAGCCTGAAGGAAGAAAATAAACTCTACAGTTGTCATAACTAATTCATGTTTAGCTCAATAGAAAAGTTTCTAAGAGCACATCTCACACCCATAAACACCCAACCTGAGAAGTTGGTGAGGAATCCATTGGAGGTGGGGTAGGCAGCCCCTATTGGGTTTCTGTCACTTTTGCTCCCAGCTGAGAACTGCGCCTATGAGTTGACAACCCTGAACATAGCCACTCGTCTCAAAGGTTCCTCTAGAATGACAAATAGTTATAGCCTCATGTGAAGAAGCAACTGGACATTAACCCTTCCTTACAAGCCACATGGCCAAAGTAAGGTTCTGGCTGCCAGTGATGACATGCTTTTTCCAACGAGGCCTCAAGCACATGTGGCTTACATCAGTGTGGTCTCAGATTCATTCTGTGCTTAGGCCACTTGTCTCGCACGTTCTCATATTTGCACATGTTCATTGAATGTAACCCCAAGTGAATTATTTAAGAAGTCTTAATGTGCTTCAGACTTCTCAAATACAATTTAGACTTTAAATTAAATTTATGCTCCCCTGGGAAACTGGGATGGTTGAATGCAGCAGCGCACAGCATTGCAGCAGCACACAGCATTGAGTGGACATGCAGTAGGCCTTGGAATAGAATTTCAGTTCCCTCCAAATGCTCACACCTGCTGGCCGACATCCCAGGTTGCATAAAACAAGATTCTACTACAAAATCCAACTCGTTGCCTTCACTGGAAACAGCTGGGCTTCTACACACAACAAAATAGCCCTGCTTTTTTGTTTGTCCCTGGATAACAAGCAAGCATTCCAATAAACCAGAGATGTATAATGGTAAACACTAGAACATACAGCCATGTTCCTTGGTTTGAGAGTTTTGATTTTGTTTTTAGCTGTGTTTTGCTTTAAATCTATTTATCCACTTCTTCCATGAGCAAGAGAGACAGTAGGCCCCAAGAGGGTCTCAACACCACAATCCACCCCCAGCCCCAGATAACCTGGATCATGGACACACACATGCCCAGCCTATTCAAGGAAGTCTCCAGACACAACAAGAAACTATGCCATGTGGGCCTGCCCATGAGGCAACATACTACTGCTACACCACCATATGGCCCTGTTTTTGTTTTGTTTTCTTTTCTTTTTTAATGAACCACAATATTGTTTCTCTTTTAATGTTTGATTACCAGTAATTGCACTGAATTAGGTGCCAAATTTAGTAGGGCAATATTAAAGTTAAGAGAAGCCACAAATATTATGCTTAACAGTTTATGTTTTGTTTTACAGTAGGCACTGGGAAAAATAAACCAGAATAAGAAGAGTTAATAAAAATAAACCATAATAAAGTGATCGCTTTATTAAGCAGTAATGATAATGACAAGGAGTTTGCTATACAACACTCACTGAAACTGAAAACTAATTTCTTATTCTGTAAAATGTGAATGAGTAAGAATTGGCTGGAGAAGTTTTTTACTTTGCATAAAGATGAAATTAAACCTTAACTTTAAAACAAGCATTGAAAGCTAACAAGGTAAGTTATTAAAGGACGCATTACACACAATCCACTGATAATAACAAGTATGTGAACGATG
Organism: Tupaia belangeri chinensis; assembly: GCF_000334495.1. NCBI lineage: Eukaryota > Metazoa > Chordata > Mammalia > Scandentia > Tupaiidae > Tupaia > Tupaia belangeri. Next base: position 2,977,949 of record NW_006159650.1, read on the forward strand.
AAGATCGCTTCATAAATCTTTGCCATAAACTTCCATATTACATAAAAAAGAAAAGGTCTGTGTTACATGCTACCATCACTGTCAAAAGACAAAATCACAAAAAAGGTAAGTGTAGATCTAATCGGCTTTTATTCTTGATTCACAAATCAGAGAGCTCTCCATTCTACAAAATATAATAGAATGAGAGCTCCCACTGGACACCTGCATGTGTTCTATAAAATGGGAAAACAGAAACGTAGGGAGACAACCAACTAGCTACCATGAGATAACCCCCAGGTTACTTTGTGGTAAGGTTTCAAGTAGGCAGGCCTTCTTTGCGCTGATTCAGGCTGGAATCTCCTGTTTTCAGGCAAATGGGTCTGTTTGGGGTTCTATCTGCCTCCTTAAAGTTTTGGCTTGATGGTGTAGCCTTTAGCATGAGTGATTCCATTCCAGTTTGGTCTGGTCTCCTGAGGCCCTAGTGCTGGAGCTCAGTCAGAAACAATGGCTTCCCATTAAGTTTTGTTTAACATTACAAAATTGTATATGGTATTCCTCTTAATAGTTAATTCCATAGCTATAGATTTAGTTGCTACCCTTTCTCTGGGGTGCTAGCACTTTAAGAATGCTATTCTTCACAATGATACATTATATTATGCTCAAGAAACATCATGCTGGGATTATCTTTAAGTAGGGTACACTCAGATAACACTTTCATACATGGCGTTATCACAGCATGATTCCAACCAGCGCAGCAGCATTTATTACCAGGTATACAACAATTCAGTCTAAAAGTAGATCCTTTTTGTGCCCTTTGAAAATATGAAGTAGTAACTCAATGGGAAATTACACATGCATTTCCCCCTCCAGCTTGAGAGCTGCAGGTGTACTACAAAGCATGTCTTGCTGGCTTCCAATACTCGTTTGCTACCATATCAGGATCCATACTGATATTGGGGTGGTTTCAGCCATGGAGACACAGGTTCCAGCAATTTTACTCCTGTGATCCAGTTACATAATAGACTTCATAGTTGCTCATTATATTAAATCTGAGCCCCAAAGTTGAGTGGTGTCGACCTGCACTGTCCAGTATGGTAGCCACAGCCACATGTGGCTATTAAGCACTTGCAATGTGACCAGTCTCGCTGAAGACGTGCTGTTGTGTAAACTGTGCACTGAACAACGCAGATTTAGTATGGAAAAAAATAATATAACTCACCCATATTTTTACACTGACTACATTTGAAATGACAATATTTTGGACATGTGTGTCACATAAATTATTTTGTTAAAGTTAATTTCCCTGTTGAATTTTTAATGCGGCTACTAGAAAATCGAAACTGAGACTCACAGCCTTTCTCCCTTACCGAGAATTGCTAGGAAGACCTGCTAGTCTGCTTCCACATTAGCCCATTTCCTTCTTGTAACTTCCATAATGGACTGTCTGTTCTGACCAAGATGACTCTGAGCAGCACAGTCCCATGAATGGATCCCCAAGTCAGCCTGCCTGGGTTTCCGACTCTAAGAGGCTACTACTACTGCTTAACTTCGGACAAGATACTTAGCACTCCAGAGCCTCGTTTTGATATTCTGGAAAAAGGGGTCAGTAAGAACACCTGCCTCAAATAGCCACAACAAGGACGATCACGGCAACACAGAACCTGTGGCTACACCTTCAGGGACAGTGAAAGTCACCAGCCTTCTTCCACTCCACATTCCTACCTTCCCTTTTGCAAGATTGCTTGCTTCCCGCCTTTTAACTTCACACTTAGGTTTTTGAAACAGGTATTTAGTCTGGTCCCTCTGAAACTGCAGAGGACTTGGGCAGTTCCCTGCCTGACTCCCCGCCCTCCTGCCTGATGCTGCCCCACCATCCCTGCCTATCCAGACCCTACACATGACATGGCATGACTCAAATGCCTCACCCTTCAGGGAACAGTTTCTGATCTTCCTGTGGAATCATTCAGGTCACCTTTTTACTATATTTTTCTTATGTGATGGACTCTTTTTATTTATATTCTATCATGTTCTCCCCAAAAAAGAATTTAAAATAGTCTACAAAGATAAATGCAACGCAAGATACAAAATAAACAATGAAGATGAAGTTAAAGTTGCATGGTGGGTAAGGCTGCCACATAGGTGACTGCAGGTTTTGAGTCCCACACTCAGCAGCTTGAAAAACACACTGACAGCATGTGTTTACATGCCCCAAATCACAAAAGCAGGGCGCAATGGAGGAGAAAGGATTGTGGTGTGACCATCCCCTAGGGAAGTACTTTCTCAGCTTCTGTCTCTCTGTCTTGTCTTTCTCTGAAAAAATGTATGCGCCCGCTGGCAAATTTTAAAAAGGAAAAAAGGGGCCAGCAGGTGGCACAATGGTAAAGTACTAAACTCCCATATGAAGTTTGAGTCTGTGGTTCAAGTCCTGGACTCAGCAGCTTAAAACTCACATCAGGTATATGTGTGTACATGCCCAAAATCTCAAGAGGAGAATGGAGGAGAAGGGATTGCAGCATGGCCATCCCCCCTAGGAAGTGATTTCTCACTTTTTCTCTCTCTCGGTTTCTGCCCCCCTGGTGAGCACATGTACCCTATAGCAAAATCTCTCTTAAAAATAATAGAAATAAAAAGGAAAAATGAAAGAAAGAGAAGGGAGGGAAGGAGTGAAGGAGGAAGAAAGAAAGGAAAACAAGGGAATGAACATAAACTTGAGATAAGAATGCAGGAATCCACCAAGCAGGCCTTGAGATCTTACACACTTCCTGGCTCTGGGTCATGCACAGGCCACAATATGATGACATCCAACCAAATACTCAATTACCCCTAATGCCTAACTCGGTAAGAAAGAAGGGTCTGTATGATAAAAAGCTGGGCCACCAAGAGTGCTAGCACAAACTCAGTACATTGCAGGGGGCTTTCTCTGTCATGTATTCAGAGCACTTAGTAGAAGCCCTTTATAAGCCATCGGCTTCTTCACTGTATTGTACAGAGCTCCAGCTCACTGCCGTGCTCGCCTGGTTCACACAGGTGCCACTCTTGCTCATGTGTGTACTCATCTCCACTCCAGATTTCATGATGACATCCTCTTTCAAGATTTCATGGCATATGCATTAATCCTTATTCTAGATTTCATGGCACATGAATCCACCCCCTTTCTAGATATCAGGGCTTACGCATCTATCCTCTCTTTAGATTTCAGAGCATATGCATTCATCCCCTTTGCAAAACTGAAGGCAAAACTCAAACCTTCTCCACAATGCCTTGCACTGAGCCTTGCACAGAACATAAGGTAATAACAAGAACTGAATTGACACCTTGCCATTCATTGATGCAATTTGTTCTTTCTAGTCGCTCTTCTTTGTGCTTGCCTTAACTGTGAACTGAAGCACCCCCTTCACCTGGAGTCCTGTTCACAATGTGAGTCAAATCCCACTGCACCCAATCTCTGACTGCCCAGTATTGCCTCTATTCTCAGGTATTCTATTAGGTTGTCCGGAAATCATGACTCGGTTTTGCTTAGGAAAGCACAGAAGAATGCATCACGACTTTCCCAACAGCTAACACTTGCCCTGCATTAATTTACCTGTGGATATTTACCCCAGGGATATTGCTTTCAGAGTATTTTTGCATGGATGAATTCTCATCAGCTAACCTTAGCTATTTGAAGTGAAAAGAGCTGCAGATTTGTTTACGTGGGGACCTCCCCGTACATGCCCAACATGTTGTCAATATAACTAGTTGAAAAGAGAAAAACTCATGCACACCACTAATCACTGGAGTCAAAGAAGAGGATAGACAGGCTCCGTGATGGAATGTTCTGACTTTCCCATTAAATTTGTTCTTTTCCTAATCTCTAGCTATGACCAATTTAATTGCCCTATATGATGCATGTTCTCATCTCTCTTTTAGAAAAGCAGGCTCATGTAAGAGGTGTTCAAGAACTTTTGATCGAGAAATATGCTTCCAGGTTGCTTAAAAAGAAAAAATAGCATGATTTAGTGCTTTATTTTTGCAAAATAAAATTAGATTGAAGTTAAATGCATGTTACAAATGTGCTCGTAATATACACACACAAATACAACCCTTATTGCAGGTTATATGTATTTACTGAATTATTTTATCAATTTACCTTTGGTTTTGCAAAATCCTTTTACGTTGATACCTTAAGCAGCATCAGTACTATCCTTCTCTGGGGGCCAGACGCTGGTACAGTGGTGATGCAATACTCTACAATGCTGGGCATACATGGAAAAGTTTCAGGTTCACATACAGGGACCTCCCTGTACACGCCCAACATGAGCATGCACACCCGTGATTGGGCTGAGGCTGGGGGTGGGTCACAGCATGAAGATCCTGTTGGGCCTCTCTCTCTCTCAAAGAACAAATAAACCTTTTAAATAATAATACTCATCTCCATTTTAATGGCAGGGACTTATGATGGGGCTTCAGAACTTGGGGTAAATACTGGTAATATGCTGCTCTAATACCCCTTCTCCAGAAAACACTCAAAATACTCTCTAGGTTTGAACTTCATTGTCATTATTTCTATTTTAAAACACTGTAGTGAAATAAATTTCACTGCCAGGGTCAAATAGACTAGAAGTAGTTTTTGATATTGAAAAAGTGCATTTCAGGGACCAGTAGATGGTGTAACAGTTACATTGCTGGACTCCCACGTAGTTGACCATAGTTTGAGTCCTGGACCTGGTGACTTAAAACACACACCAGGCACGAGTGCATGTGAGCCCAAGATCCTGGGAGGACAATGGAGGAGAAGGAATTGCAGTGTGGCCACCTTCCCAAGGGGGTGATTTCTAACTTTCTGTCTGTCTTTCTCTGTCTCGTGAGCACAGGTGACCTGTAGCAAAAATCTCTCTCTAGAATAAAAGAGAAAAAGTGCATTTCCCCAGATTTGCTTATTGTCATCTTGTTGCTGTCTCTTGCATTACAAAAAAAAAGCAAGCCTTGCACAAGACAAGTTTAAACTTCATGCAGTTACAGACCCAGATTTATAACTCTGGCAGCAGGCTCACAACAGCTTTGTGAAGTTGGATATCATTTTAATGAGAAGCCATTCAAAGTATGAAATCTTCTTAGAATGTTCCTCATTTTGACAGTTAGTTTCTTTTAAAAATCTTTTTGCCTTATTTCCTAGTAAAAGAAATCTCGGATTTCCGAAACATTTGATTAAAAGATGTAATACTGAGATGATAAGTGTAAGTGGTTTCTGTTTCAAAAACATTTCCTTGTATTAGCACCTACTTTACTTAGTATTTATACCCAGCTTAGATCTAAGCATGCCTCACTCAAAACCCCTGAAATGCACCTTATTCAGTCACAGGATCCAAAATCGTCCCTTCCTAAGTGATGCCATAATCCCCTCCCGCTCCCAGAGTCCTCCTAAGAACTGCTTTCGTTCCTTTCTCTGAACTCCAAGATGTTTGTTCACTCCTGTTTCAAACAGAATTCCAAGTATCAGTAGCACCTAGAGGGCAGCTTTAGGGCAGAAGCCGGTGTTCCTCAGATTTCAGGTTTGCCTGTGCCCAAGCTTCCTGCCATCCCCCTCACTTAGGAGGTCAGCATGGTGCTAGTTTAGCATTTTCCTCCATGTATTGTAAATTTAGCCAGCTTGTTGCTAGGAAATTCACCTTGCTGTGTGTCCTAAGTCTTCAACGTGTGTGGGACATGCTGGTTCCACACAATTTAACTGTGTGCAAAGGCATACATCTGCCTATAAGCACCTAAAAAAACATTAATTTGGCAAAATTATCTTCAGGATTATTTAAGCTTGAGTGTGTATTTTAAACACCATCACTATAATGAAAAAGCACTTAAATGTTCACCATTTTAAGAAGCATGGCTTTCTGAGGATCAACATCACCAACAGACTATATCTCAACATCCAGTATTTAAATTAAGTAAGAACTTGAACTCCACTTTTCAATAGAAGAACCGATCTAAGTAAAGGCTGGTACCTAGCTCTGCCCACTCCGATTATGTAATGAACACGTAAATGGGACAAACCTCAGTGGTACCACAGAATCTGACCACCTTGGAGAATGGGATGTCCATTAAATACTGTCTTAAAGCCCCAAGAAGCCAGGGGTCCCCCTTACTCACAGCTTGCCTGTGCACAGGAACCACTGCCCGTGCAGAAACCCCAACAATAAGCAAAAGACAGGTCTGTGGATGAAAGGTTGGATGTCCCAAAGGGGTTTCTACTTCTATCCAAAAGAGTATTCAGGGAGGGCAGAGAGTATTCAGAGATAGGCCAGAAAGGGGCAGGTTTTGAAGCTGGCAGCAGTCCCAGCAGATGTAAAGCTGAGTGGCAGGACCTGTGAGGGACACAACAGAGCTCTCCCATATCACTGGGCCATCAATTCATCAAGGACTGCCTGGATTTCAGGAACCCATATCTCCAAGCCAAGAAACCACAGCACTTCCCCAGTGCCAAATCCAATCCAGTCACAAGGCAATAGGTAGCTCACAGACTTCGTGAGATCTTGGGTTTCTCTTTCTGTCTGAGCACAGCCTGATGTTCACTGTAGTTAGATGGAGGAAGCACACCATCAGCTAACACATTTAACCCATTTCCATGATGTGGCTGATGACTATACGCTATACAAGCTGATGCTTCCTCAAGGTGTTTATGTAGACCTTCCTGCCTGGCGTGCAGAAATGCATACACACTCCAACTTAGACTTTCTTTTACTTTGCAATTTTAAATGCTTTGGAGAGCCCTGAGAATACACAGCCTATCGTTTCTACTCAGTGACAGAGAAAATGAATCTTTCCACCAAGAGCAGAGAGTCACTTACTAGAAATAGGACAATGGTGCATCACTATGTAGAGCTTTGCTCCTTTGTTCCCCTGCATTCAAAAGGAGATGCAAACATACTTCGCTTTCAGTGAATATGTGGGAATCTTCACTGGAAGCTTAAGTAAAGTGAATAAAAGACAGTTTCCTATGTTCAAAAATCATCCTAGATGGACTTGTTTTATTGCCCACTTATTGGGAAAATGCTTTTTTAGTCTGGATTATGTTTTGTAAGGAGAGTAATTATTAGACTATTATTCCTAAAAGACATCACATAAGAGATATCAACATGTATGAAAATTTCATTTTCATTAAAATAATTCCAAATTATAGGTTATGTTTTAGAAAAAGGCAGCTACAGATTTACGTTTTTAAAACCTTCATACATGCCAGCAGTTTGTCTCAGATCAGAGCTGACATCTATTTCTCCATTTCTATAGGATCATAATGAAAAAGTAATAAATAAATTCATGGCCTATTTAGTATTTTTAAAGGATATTTCAGTTTTCACACATAAGACAAAGCCACACAACTCCACTTCCTTTGCACATACTTCTGAGCACACGTTGAGTCAAGGTAACCAAACCCCTTACTTTCATAGTCAAATTACCGTTCTCATCCACAATCAGGGTCTTCCAGATTATGACATGCCACCATAAAAATAGAAGAACTTAAAAGTTAGTTTAAATCTAAAACTCAGACCCAGAGCTCCATTTTTAGATGTACCCTTTAATTTCTTCGTGTTGTCTACGTTTTACTTACACTTAAATTTAGCAAAGTAATTTTAGTCTGCCTGCCTTCACTACCTTCACTAGATTTGCAATGTTACAAACAAAACATTGAAACCTCACTTTCTTTTTACTACTAAAATGTTCTAAATAAAAGACAAAATGAAAACGGGGAATTTTCCCCCTGGTTATTTTGAAAAACTGGTTAGGATGATAGTCCAGCCATTAGAAGTTCCTGTTGTTTACCCACAGAATAACTTGAACCAATAAATGTAAGAAATCACATATTGACAATACATAAAGCGTAACTAATTACATGGCCATAAGTGAGTCACAAAGGGCACCAAAAATAATGCCATCACCACGGAGGACACCAAAAAGAATGCCATCACGCAAGGAACATCAACAAGGCAGCATGACTGCTGATAGCAAGACTACTGGTAAACCTGTGTGAGAGCATCTCCAAGGCCTGCAGTGACTTTCAAAGTCCCCCCCAACATGCCCACTCACAGTGCTGCCACCAAGTATAATTACCTGAAGTCACCCCCAAGATGTCTAAATGCTTTTGTCGTATCTGCTTATTTTTCTCGCAAGTGTTACTCCTAAGTTTTCAAATTTAGCATGTAGATCATAAACAAACGCTCCATTGAGAAGGACTATACTCTCTGGAAAAGCCCAAGCATCCAGACACACTGAGCAAAGAAATAAGAACCTCTCTGGCATTCTCCTCTTTGCAGGAAAACCCCCACCTAAGAAGCAAAGGGTGATGGCAATGGTGCAAGATGGTGGCTAAAAGAGATCTGCACTTCCAGAGATCAGCTGCCAGTTTAAACCGAGATGACCTGCGCCATCGCAAAGCTGGGATTGTGCTCATGACTTACTGCTGATTTAAGTTACCTTGACCAAATCAGGCTTCCTGGCTCATTAGAAAAGTGCAGGTGTCTCTGTGTCAACACCTTCTGAACGGAGTTCTATGAAATAGCAGGCAGCATTGACATTGATTCAACATGACAGTGTCTCCCCACTACTCCAGATCATATGACCAACGCTGACCTGCTATCATTTTTCACTGGGGAATAGGAAAAGATTTTAGAAACATTAACTCCTCTCTCGTATGAAGAAATATATCCCCCTTTTATCTTTTATTGTTTGTTTAAAGAGAACTAACAAGAAGAAAATCACAGTTGATGTTAATTTTAGAAAAAAAAAAAGTACTGAAAGTTTTCTATTACCTAGCTATGAAATATGATGTATTTAATATATATACAATATATACAATTTTAGAATAGTAGTTAAAAATCACTCCTGAAATCATTCAGAGATGTTTTACATCTTACTTGTATGTCTAGCATTTCACTGGGGCATGGTCGTTACCACAAAAGAAAGATAAGCTGATTTAATAAAATTGAAAATTCAACAAGGAATTTTGTTTGTTTGTTTGTTTTTTTACCAAAAGTAAAAGGAGAAAAGTGGAGAGGTGAATGTGTACATACAGTTCCACATGTAGCCCCATTACATAACCCATTCAATGGTGGATGCTAATTTTCAAATTTTTAGCTGAAGAATTTATGTAAATGTGATAAACGTGAAATGATGTATCATGGTTCTACCCTGAATTTTTAAGAATAAAATGAAGTAATTATAAAGTGTTACGAAAGTGTTACTTGACACCTTTAAGTGCTACTGGAATTGTCTATTTTTTAACAAATATCTCAAAAGACAAATGATCAATTTACTAGTTTGGTGTAATTTCAAGTCATTGAAACAAACAGAATCTGAGATCATCAAACTAAAAATAGCATTTGTGAAATGTGTAGTCCTCACAAAGCTTTCTAGAGAATTATAAAATGTTACAGATTAGCCACAGGTTTGCATAGCTCACCCTGTTACCACCTAGAACTATAATTTCAATGATGTGATTAGCTTATTAATATTTAAAACATACTGAATTAATTTATGTGGTTGGGTTTTTAAATCGTTTTCTGTTGCCTGATGTTCCTACCTATGAACGCGGAGAGCTCAGGCCTGGCTGCCAGCTGCAAAAGGGTTAACCCTAGGAATGTGACAGTTCCCCAATTGAAAGGCTTTAAGTTACTTGTGGAGAATCCACATACTCCAAAATAGTCCCAATGGTAAATAAACTCCATGCCCTATGCATGTTACCCAGGGAAGAATAAAATGTATTTTGATTTACAGTGAAAGTTTTCTGAACTACAGACGCGCTATAGACACATGTATAGCGTGAGTGAGTATGTTCTTTTGAAGGATAAACGAAATTGTCTTCAGATCCAGTTACATGAAACCCACCTCTGCATTAAAGTTGTTTATCTGTCTTACTGGTTTATTCTGCTACCAATAGTAACATGTAGGTCTTATACTTTAAAAATAATACTTCTAACGCAGTACCTTTCCTAAAACGTTTACACACTATATAACAGTGGAATCAATGATGAATTTCAGAGAGCAACCAAGCAGGCTGGCTGATGAAACATATACAAGCTGCGTTTTCAAACATACCAGGTTTTTCAATTAAGGTGATAAGTTGGAAGCATACAACATAACGGATGCAGAGTGAGAAGCCGTCGGAAGATGAAAAACCAGAGACAGATGCAAAGAGGAAAAGAGGCCCTTACTGCGTGGAGAGCAGGTCCCTGGTGTAGGCGTCTAGCAGCGTGTGGAGGGCGCCATCGGAGCCATTCCACGCACCGGGACTCAGAGAGTAGTGACAGCCAAGCCCCACAACTGGTCTCTGCTTTGAGCTAAGCGTGGACTTTCATTCAACTCTTGTTGCCACTCCAGACAAGACAAATAACCTCTTGCTCCAAGATGAGCTCTCCTGGCCCTTGCCTGTTTCCGCGTGCCCGCCTTTCTCCATCCGCACCCGACCGTCCGCGGTTCCCCGGACCGGGTAGGGTGGGACGGGAGGGGGGGACCACTGGCGAAAGGTCCCTCCCAGCGTAGCACGCTCCACCAGCGCCGGCGCCGCCGTCGGAA
>NW_006159650.1:2988504-3000949 GCF_000334495.1 Tupaia belangeri chinensis
CCCCCCCGCGCCGCGCCCCGCAGCTCCCCCCGCCGGTCTGTCCCCGCCGCCTTCACCAGTGCGGGGAGATGGGCCGGGCGCGAGGGGCGCGGGACTTACCAAGAGGCGAGCGCCGCCGTCGGGGGAGGGCGTGTCCCGCACGTGTGTGTCCGCGCGTGTGCCTGCGCGCGTGCCTGGCCGTGCACGCCGAACTGGGCCGCAGTGACTCCGTGGGCGCAGACGGGCTCAGCCCATGGTGCGGGCGCCGGCCTCGGGGAGGCTCCGACTCCCGCCAATCGCGGAGCAGGGCAGCCGCCCTGCCTTGTTACTCGCGAGCCGGGAGTGTGAGCCGGGGGCGGGACGGGGGCGCGCGGCGGGAGTGTCCGCGCGCGTCCAGGTGTGCGTGGGTGTGTGTGCGCGCGTGTCGGTGCGCGCGTGGGTTTTCGCGTTCGCGAGTGTCCGTGCGCGCGCCCTCGGGCCCGGGAGCGCGGGCGGCGCGGGCAGGTTTGGACGCAGCTCGCCCTGCTTGGGTTTAGGACGCAGCTGGCGGCTCCCGGGAGCCAGAGGAGGAGGAGGAGCAGTAGCAGAGACTCCGACGGCTGGAGGGTAGAACCCAGACGCTACTCCAGGGGAGAGGAGCGACGAAACAGAGGGGAGAAGGACCGGGCGAGTAGGTTGAAGACGCGGAGGTGCTCGCGCCTGCCAAGTTGGGGTTGATTTTAGTGAGAAGTAACACTTTTTCCAGCCTCAGTGAAAACCGTTACAAACATACAACAAAAGTTAAAACTGGTTGCCGCAGAAGTTTAAAATGATTACGGACTACCATTGACGCTAACAAAAACTAAGACGACGCCGCACTCAAACCAATGAAGGGACGCAGGGTGCTAAGATGCCATCGGCTTCAGTAAGACAGTGACTACCTGCTCCTCTCGGGATGGGAGCGCTGGGAGGAGTCAAATGCCGCCTCGAGGACGCCCACCAAGATGCCTCGCGGACCAACGCGCTAACAGCAGCCCTCCTGAGAGTGCGGTGTTCTCAAGAACCAGACTCTGAACACCGCAGCCCGGAGAGTAGGCTCATCCTCCTCTGGGCTCCTTGCGAAACCTCTCCGGAGTTTCAGTTCATCAGTGAATGCTGGTGTCAAAATCGCGCTTACCTGGGTGCGGCCTCTCGTCGCTGCTGCCCCGCGGGGGTCGTCACGACCGTCCCTGAGCAATCTCTAGGAACCCATCGCCCAGCGTTTTCTCGCACACTCTCCCCATTCCGACCCAGGGAAAACTACCCATGGCCCTCCCTCTCCAAACTTTTAACAGCCAAGAATTTCAGCGAACAGCCTGAAAGAAAGCTAAGTCCCCCCCACCCCAAGGGAAGGGAGGGAATAAGCACTCCTTTAATTTGAAAAATAATAATTAAAACTCCCTCAACTTTTAAGGCCGAGCAACATAATCTATTAATTGGTCGCTATTAACATGCAGTTTTATTGACCATAGCACACAGAAGTCTGATTGTGAAGGAGGAGTGTTTTCAATGAAAGTAGAGTTATTTTAGCTGCAGACGTGTTTACATTTCTGTGGTTTAGTCTATAACTTTCTCTTTTTCTTGCTTCAGAATTCTGCTCCATGAAGCAAAGCCCTTAGCTCCCAGACATTCCAAAAAGTCTGCCAAAATAATAGAAAAAAAAGAGAGAGAGAGGGAAGAAAAAACATACAGAGACCCCCAAGTCTGGGTCAGGCTCAGGGTTGCATGTGAGCAATGCAAGTACGCCCCTTCCCCACACACTTTCCAGTTAAAAAAAAAAAAAAAAAAAAAAACAAAGCCTTGAGGGCCCCATTTCCTGTTTGCTGGGAAAAAATAAAATGGGTCTAAGCAGCTGCCTTTAGAAACCATCTTTTCCAGTACCTATAGGTTCTGAAAGCACCTTTAACCCTGGAGATGCCAAAATGGGCTCACTAATTTTTGAGTCTAAGTAGCCAAGGAAGTTTTTCACTTTGAGATGAACAGCCTTCATGAAACTACAAATTTGGTTCTAAGAAATTTATTTTCTTTTTTTTCTGGATACCAAAAGTATCTTTTTATTCTGTATCATCTTATTTGAGCTTTCCTAGGAAATTTCTTGAACAAACAGGCACACCACCGTGGTAGTTGGGATACACACCCACATCTCCATAAGTGGCCAAGAGAAGATACCGAAACAGATACGTATTGAAAACAGTTTCTGACAAGTTTCCATCTTTTTCTTTCTGAGGTTACAGTTAAAAGAGCAGAATGCACATTAGAAGGCAGGTATTTAGTAATAAAGTTGCATCAATTTACAGTCTGTGCTAAAATCGTCATTTGCAAAATCAATTGATCCCATTCCAGTATTGAATGTGTTCACGAGTAACACAGAGGTCACAATATTACAGCTCACAGGGTCTCAAAAAATATCCTCCTTGGCTCTCTTAACTATCAAGCACATATTTTGTTTACTTTTCTAACTGTTCTGCTAATATTCCAAATCCAAGATATTTCACTTATTTTGAAAACTTCTTAACCACTAATTTTCTTTTTTTTTTGGAGAGGTTTTGTTTTTTTTTTTTTTCGCTATAGGGCGCGTGCGCTCGCCAGACAGACACAGACATAGAGACAGATCACACCCCAGGGGGGATGGTCACGCCGCAATCCCTTCTCCTCCATTCTCCTCTCGGGATCTTGGGCACGCCCGCACCCGGCCCGGGCGTGAGATTTACGCCACCGGGTCCGAGACGCGAACCGTGGTCGACTACGTGGGAGTCCAGCGACATAGCCATTACGCTAACTGCGGGTTCCCTTAACCACTAATTTTTAAAACTCAACTTACAAAGCCCTTAGCATTTAGGAGGTGTTTATACAGCAAACAGATTCTGAGCCTGTTCACTGACAATGGTGGCCCACTGGTCAATGACTCTGCTTTTTAATACAACAATATCCTACCATCTCTAAATCGTTGCCATTGGAGCTAAGTATTATAATAACAGAATAGTATTGAAGTTAACATTATATGTTAACTGACCATACAACATGCTAATAATAAGCAACTGGGATTTAGAAAGTGGTAGAAACAATGTGATTCAAGAACCCCAATTCCTTATTGGAGAGAAAAATAGAAAAATCACAATAGTTGGGACCAGCAGTTAGGGTAATGGCTGTGTCGCTGGACTCCCACGTAGTCAACCGCGATTAGAGTCCTGGACCCAGTGACTTAAATTCATGCCAGGCGCATGTGCGTGCGTGCCCAAGATCCCTAGAGGAGAATGGAGGAGAAGAGATTGCAGGGTGTCCATAACCCCTGGGGGGTGATTTCTCACTTTCTGTCTCTCTGTCTCTCTCTGTCTTTCTGGCGAGCGCCAGTGCCCTATGGCAGAAAACCTCTCAAAAAAAAAAAAAAACACAATAGTTAAAATAACGTTGGGCTGGCCAGTGGTGCAACTGTAACACAACACTCTGTGATGTCAGAGATGTGTAGAGGGTCCTAGGTTCCTCTCCCTGGGTCTCCCTGTACATGCCATGTGAACACATGCATCCAAGTTGGCTGAAGGTAGAGTGGATCAGAGTGAAGACCTTGTTGGGGATACTTGTTTTCTCTCTCTTTGTTTTCTCTCTCTCTAAATAAATTAATCTAATTTTTAAAAGCTTTTGCCATAGGGCAGATGAGTTCACCAAGAGAGACAGGGAGAGAAAAAGTGAGAAATCACCCTCCCCAAGGGAAGACGGCAACTCCGTAATCCCTTCTCCTCCATTCTTCTCTCAGGGTCTTGGGCTCACATCATACTGACCAGCATGGTCTTCAAGTTCCTCCGTCTGACACTTGAACTATGGTTGACCATATAGGAGTCCAGCACCTTAACCACTTTAACTATCACCTGCTAGCCCCAATAAATATAGTTTTTAAAACAAAAAATAATGCTATTTCTGAACTTCTCTCATTACCCCACTTCTATTTCCCCAAAGATATCAGAGAGAGAATTTCCTAAAAGACAGGAAAAAAAAGAAAACACTTACTGAACCCATTCACAAAGCTTGGGCCATTAACTCTGAGGAATCTTAGAACCCAGAATCCCAGAGCTTTACATAGATCTTACTCCATCATCTCCTTCTAGTACTGCTGATTGTAACTTGTGGTTGTAGTCAGAAAGTTCTTTCTGTTGTCTAACCTAATCCCCCTATCACAGCATGTCCTTTGATATGGTCTGAAAATGAGGTCAGATAGGAAGAAATCATTTAGATGACTTAAATCAATTAAGTTAATTTGAGAGGCCAACAAAACACAGCAGTTGAGACACATCCACTCTGTCTATATTGCAGGACAAGCACTGTCATTCTAATGTAGTTAGAGTATCATTTTAAAGGAAGGTTTTTATGAAAATGCTACTTGACATATTGCATATGATTTAGTATTTTTAAGTACTTCATACATGAGATGATCTTCTCTCTATATAAAGTTTTGTGGTCAACCTAATTCTTTTTAAAATCCCTTTTATCCAAAAGATGTTTTGGATTAATTTGGGTATTTGTTACTGGATAGCGTCAAGCTCATTTTCAATGAAATGTCCTGCGCTGGGTTGTCACACCTGTTAAATATAAGCCTCCTTTTCTTTTGATATTCTGAGAAGGGCCTTAAAAGGTTTATATCCTTCAATATGGAGATTTAATTGCTTTACCTATAATAAAAATAATCCCTATAAAATTCAGATTGTGGATATTTCAAAGCTGAAAGAACTATTGGATTGGGATGTAAAGGTTGCAGTTCAAAAAGTCTTCCACTTTTAATATAACATGCGTGGTGTTATGAGTTATAAAATGCTGGTTATCATTTCGGAAGGTCTGGACTTTGTTGTCCTTGCACAGAGTGTCTTTGAGCTTACTTTATGGCTTAGTGTTTCTGCATGTGCATGTGTTCGGTGTGGAAAGAGTAGCATATCCCTCTGCAGTAAATGCTCACAAGGGAGGAAGTCTCAGATTCTGTTTTAAAGGAGGTACTAGAGTAAGGGTCCTCACACCGACACATTCATGTCTTTCGGCGAGCTCAGATCTGAAGGATAGCCATGGTATGAGGAAAGGAGACAGCCATTTCCAGGACCTGAGACCTTCCCTTCAGCCTCCACTCAATCAACTGGGACCAATATTTCATCATGAAAATGGGCCAGGCAGGCTGAAGCTTAGTGACACTGGAGTTTCCTAACCCTTCCCATCCTGTGTTCCAACCCAAGTGTCACTCACAGCAATCATTAGGACATATGTGGTTAGCCCAGGGCCTTGGAGAGAAAAGACTGAATGTCAGAACACTAGAGTTAGAGATCGCCAACATAGCACCCCTGTCTCTCTCTCCTCACCTCTCCCTTCACTCCGTTCCCTGATTTCTGTTGTTGACTGTCAGTGAATACAAAAGGACGTGTATATTCTTAGAGGAGTCTTCAATCTACTACACAAACATTACTATTATTGTTTTTATTGCCTGAGGCTATGTGCATTCACCAGAAAGAGACACAGAAATCACCCTTCAATGGGTATGGTCATGCCACGATCCTTTTCCCTCCATTTCCCTATCCCATCAGGATTTGGGGCATGAACACAGTAGTACCCAGCATGTTTTTGAAGCCAGTAGGGCCAGGATTTGAACTGCAGTCAGCCATATGAGATCTGGCTTTGATGCACAGGGTTTAACCGCTAGGCCACAGGGTTGGCTCCACACTATTATCTTACATTGTCAGCTGCTGAGCAGTCAGTCTTTGGAGTTCTTATCCTTCCAAACAAACTAATTTCATACAACACACTTACCCTCTGGAGCACTTTTCCAATCTGCATCAGATGCAGTTTAAATCTTCAGTACACACAGCAGTTCTTAATAACATGTGGTAACCACAAACTGCTCCGTAAAATTGCATAATGCATAATTCCTATCAACTTGCATAACATGCAGAATAAGTTGATATGAAACACATTGTACATCTGTCAGTAAGCTTTGGTGACAAAGGTTATACAAAATGAATCGGGAGGCCTCTATTTGTATTTTTAAAGTGGAATTATGGGATAGAGGGCATCAGATTTGGTCCAGCTCTTCTGACTATTAAACAGGCAACTCACTTCTGAATCTCATATACTATGACACTAAATCTATCAATAGACCATTTTGTCTTGTACACTTTCATATATCCAAAAATAGCTGCATTTCTAGAAAATTGAGGCAATTTCTTCTGGGTGATTTTTTTGTATAGATAAAGGCATTAACACAGTAGTACTCCAATACAAATAATATCAATAACTTCATGATCTTTTAAAAAGGTATATTTATTTCTCACATGAGCAAGAAAGACAGAGAGACAGCATCCCCAACAGGGTCTTGATGCTGTGATCCACCCCAAGTCTCAGCCAGCCCCAGACCATGAGAATGCACACCTCACACATGCATGGAAGTCTCCAGACACGAACCTGGAACCTTCCCATATGTATCAGCCTTACCGAGCATTGCTTTATTACTACACTGCCATCTGGATCCAAGGCTTTGCTTAGTACCCTAGAAGAGTAAATTATTATCTTCTAATTGTGAATGGCCTGATACAATTTTAGTGGGGAAAAGTCTATTTCAGATAAAATGCACAATTAACAAGGAATGCAAGAATACAGGGATCAGCACTTATCAGACATACAACCTGGGGCAAGTCCACCATCCTATGGAAGCCTCCATTTTCTTCTGTACTACCTGAGGCTGTTGAGGTAGATGACAGCAAACATGCTAGACACAGGACCTCTCAGGGAAAAACTTAGATCAGTCATATTCATATACCTGCTCTTTGGCCTAGTGACTGATAGAGTAATTGTGGACTCTATTACAAATTATACTTCTCTTTGACAAGCCCTGATACACATACTTGTCCTGTGCATCAGTGCTGCAAGAACAGCATCCTCCTTTCAATCCTACACCAACCAGGAATGAGTGAGGAGCTACAGTCTATCCAACAGTGCCCTGAGCCCCATCTCAGACCTAGTGAAACCAATTCTTGGGAGGACAGGAAGGCAATGTCACTGACAGACATCTTTGAAACTCCCCAGGTGGTGAGAATGGACTTCCAGGGTTGAGGATCACAGCTGTTGAAATTATAGCATTAACTGAACAGTGAATAAAGTCCAGAATCTCTAATCAGACATTTCTAGAAAGTACATTTTAAAAATGAACTCTTACCCTCAAAACAGCTGCCTGGCTAGAATCCCCTCTTTCTATTGTTAGTGTCACTCTCTACCCAACCACAAAGTCCTGTTACCATGGAATTTCTTTTTCCTTCTGTTCCCTTCTTTTGGAATATCCTTTCCCCCTCATTGTGGAATAACGTTAGTTTGGATGTACCTGTCACAAAACACTTACATGCATGTTTATACACAGATGCCAGTCACTCACTTTCCATGTCCACATAGCTAGCAAGTTAGTCAAGGCACAGACCCAGATCTTGGGAGCTCTCACTGCATCACTGGCTTGCCACCTGAGGAGCCTGGGTCAACTCCTGCCCACTCAGACTGTGCCCACCTATGGTATAGCACTCCTCCTGACTTCATCATTCATGTGTGGTACATCTTTAGCTCTCCCTTGAGACATAAACTCTTGAGGAAACTTTAGCTTCTAGCAGTTTCTCAGAAATAGCCAAAAACTTAAACACTGCCCCTCACTTGTTCCACTTTGACTGCTCACCATGGTGCATATTGACTCCCCATGAATCTCATGGACAACTTTTCTATCTATTTCCAGGGTCCAACTTTCTTATTTTATAACCTCATAACTGGCCACTGGGACCATCTGGCAACGTGGCCACTGGTTTCTCTGCACAAACACACCTGTGCACTAGAAGTGCCATCTCACCAGACCCATGTTTAGAATCCTTATGGAATGCCTCTTGCCTGGTAATGGATTGCGGATGGATTGAGGAGGTGTTACAGGGTGAGAATTTGAAACTTGCCAACATGCTTATTCTCTTTTGTCTTGCAGAGGGCAAGCTCTTCGCTCTGGGGCAGTCATTGTTATCTGTCTACCTCTGTGGAAGGGAAGGAGACATTAGGATTTATTGTGGAAGGAATTCAAGGTGCAAGGTAAGATTATAGAGCAGGGCAGGGATTTCTTTTCTTTAAGACTGTACTAATTTATCTCTACACAAGCCTGAGCATGCCTCTCAGGGAGAGCTTCCACAGTGTAGGTGAAAAGTCCCATTACCAATAAAATAGAGCTGGAAGTTGGGTTCAGGTGGGTGGACAAATAATGGAGGAGAAAGCCTACTCCTTCTGAAGGCCACAGGTTGTTGGGTAGAGTTGTGGGTAAACAAGTATGTGTCCCTGTGCCTTCTCCAGCTTCTGCTCAAAGATGCTGAGCAAGCGAGGCCAATGCTCAAGGCAGAGGAGTTTCTTGAGGCCAAGCCTTAACAAAGGTCCTGGAAGCTCCCATGCCAAGGACAGCAGAGGGGACCCAAGTGTTCCTCTGTGGTATGGACTCTGAAGTGAGATCCTAGGGTCTGCTGTAGTGAAGTGAGGTCACAGTCATCCTTGAAAGTCAACCTCTAGGCCAGCAGGCAGGATAGAGGTTGTGGCTGGGCCTTGGTCTTTGACAGCCAGCCAGCCAGCAGATGCCAAGTGAGGCTCCAGCAAGTTCCACCAGCCACAAGCTACTGCCACCAACACCAGCAGGGTGAGTGTCATCCAAAAGGATGAGAGACCTCCAGAAACCCAAGGTCACTGTGTCCAGAACCTGGTCTCTTCCAGGAGCTATTTCAAGTGTGGTCCCTGTGTTGGTGGCAGCCTGTGAAATTTGTTACCAGTCACCACAAGATAGGTCCACACAGTATGCCTGAGAGTAAGCCCATAGCATGCCAATAGAGTAATTTCATCTGTTCAACCAAAAATAAAAAAATTACCTTTGGTTTCATGTCTTCTTTTTTAAATTTCATTTTTTCTAATAACGGATTTTCTTATATTTCACAAAACATTCATTGGCAATATATTATACATTTTAAAATTAACAAACTGGTTTTATACCACAGAGAGCTTGGGAAATGCTGCCATAGACCACATCAACTCCACATGCCCAGATACTCTTTTGGGAAGAGACATACAAGGAACATTTATTCAAGGGAGCTGCCATCCTGCCCGAAGAAGCTGCTTGTTGGGCCAGACTAAGAGCTCAAAGCCAGCTCTGGTGATAAAGGTAAATTTTTTTCCTCCTAACCAGCAAGTAGGGTATAGGAGGAAGCTCAGACTCACTTTAACAATTACCTTTCTCAGGGTTGGCAGGTGGCATGGTGGTTAAGGGCACTGGACTCCCACATGGCTGACTGTGGTTCAAGTTCCACTCCCGCTCTCACTCTTCATCTGTCCCTCTCTGGTGAAATTAAAATAAATAAGTAAATAATAAATATTTAATAAAATAATTCTTAAAAAAATTACCTTTCTCTTCACATACAAGGGGATATGAAAAATAGAATTAGAGTACAAGTTTATCTGGGTGCAAAAAAAAATTAAAACCCATTCATATTTTTCTAATATAGACTTTGCATGAACTTTCTGAAGATTCCTCATAAATTGTGTATAATAAAATTCATGACACCTCTACTTAGGCATTTAAGTCTCCCACAACCTAGGGTCCAGGTCTTCTTTGTAATTTAATACCTCTCACTTTTTTTATTTTAAAAATTATTTATTCAATTTTATTTATTATATTATTATTATTTCAATTCACCACAGAGAGAGAAAGGGAGAAAACAAGTCACCAGGTCTAGGACTCAAACCGTGGTTGGCCATGTGGGAGTCCAGCACATTAACCACCACCCACCTGTAAGCCCTAACACCTCTTTTATTATTATTATTATTATTATTATTATTATTATTATTATTATTATTTTAGAGAGAGAGATTTTTACTTTTGGGTGAATTTCCTTGCAGGAGAAACTGAGAGAGATGGAAAAACAGAAAGCGAGAAATCATCTCCCTCCCAGGGGGATGACCACACTGCAATCCCTTCTCCTCCTTTCTCCTTTCAGGATACTGGGCACACATGCATATGTGTCCTGTGTGAGTTTTAAGCTGCTGGATCCAGAACTCAAACTGGGTGAACTATGTGGGAGTCTAATCCACTACTCCATCTGCTGGCCCCACACCTCTCACTTTTTACATGAATCCCCTTACACCCCAGTACTTTCTGACTGTGCGTAGGCTGCCATTCTTACTTTTATAGCATCTTGCTATAAAAGTAAGGAGGTGTCACAGCATTGGAAAGAATCCCCATCTTAGCAAATGTCTATTGATTTGTTGGCCTTTGGCATCACACTATTTGTGATCTAGCTCTCCTCCTGGGGCCTAAATATGACTCCAGTGGTCTCCCTGCCCGGGATCCCAAGTATGCTCCTAGTAGATGTGGGCCATTCCATCACATAGTGACAACCTCCCATCCTGAGAACCAATGTTTCTGACTTCTTTGAAGAAGACTTTCTCTGGGACCACCAAAGTTTGTTCTGTCCTTTGTCAAGGCAGCTAGAGATGGAGATTGACTACCCAGTGGCAGAACTCTCCATCAGTGAGGGACAGCAGCTGGTGAATCAATGGCGCAGATCCCTAGCTCTCAGACACAGCTCTGAAGTGCATTCTACACAGTCCCTTAAAGAGGGTCCCTGCTTTTGTGTTCCAACTGTCTACTAGAACAGTAACCAACTCCTGGACATTCTTTTTGTTATCTGATCTCCTTCCTTGTTCCCCTTATTCGCTCCATCACTTTTGCTTCCTGGATTCAGATAAACTACTTGAACCCAAGTCTTTGTCTTAAATCTGCTTTTGATGAGAACTAATGGAGCACTCCTCCATGTACATGCAAGCCCTTATCCTCCAGTGTCCAGTGTTGGTTCAGAGGCACCTTGTTTTCCAAGTGGAAGAGCCTGTGGATCTGATTAAGGAGTACCACCCAACTAATGAAACAGCTGGCAACAAAGAAGATGGCAGTTCTGTCACTCGTTGCCTGAAAACACCTCAAACTCCCTTGCCCATCCCCAACTATCACTACCGAGGCAAACAGAGAATAGCCTATCTTCTTAAACACCCTCTGATTTTCCCCCCTCCTTTGCAGCTTTTTAATAATCACCTTGCCCAAGAAGGGCAGGAAAAACTGGTAAAGAGAAGTTCAGGAGATCAGATGGTGGAATCTTGCATGGTCACCATAGCCATGGGTGATCATGACTGCTAGACTGATGGGTTCGAGAGAGCAAATCTCCTCCCAGCACTGAACACAACTCTCAAGACAGCATGGACCCTCCGAGGTCTGAGAGTGGAGGTGCACATCTGTGTCTGTGAAGGTTAGGGGCCGGGGGCAGTGACGGATCACCAGAAGCAGCATTTGGTATTTCTCGGGCAGTGTCTTGCATAGTCAGGGTGCACATTGTTCTCGTTCTGTTTTCACACAGGCGCATTGTGGAACTCAGCACGTGATATTGATAATGTTTGTCTCTGTCTCCTGCCAGCCTGTGTGTTCCTTGACGGTCAGTTTTATCTTATTTATCTTAGTACTCTCAGGATCTGGCACATGGGAGATACAAGATAAATGTTTTTTAAATTGGATTGAAATGAATTAAATTGGGTCTACTTTGGCTTGGATGCGTATACCCTAGAGATAAAAACAACTCATAATGTGGTTTGTGTGAGTTGTTCTCCCTCCCTCCCTGTCTCTTTTTCTTCCCTCTCTCTCTATACATATTTATACTTATTGTATATGAATATATACTTATGTGTATGTGCATATTTATACTTATTACATGTAAATACATATTTATATGTATATCCACACACATTCTCTTCTCAATTGGTCTGAGTCAAGACAAACCAATTTGTGTTAATTCTGTTAATCAAGTCCAGAGTTCTATTAATGTATAAACATATTTGGTAAATGATCCCAAATCATCATCACAGAAGGACAATCTCAGAACTCGGAGCTTTGCAACTCAGTTCCAAGGGAAAAGTATATATAAACTTTTTCTCCAAAGTGTTAAATTTGAAGGAGTGGTTTTCCTTGTGCACACTCTGGGCCTGCAATTAAGTGCCAAATTGCTAATGAATAGGTAGATTTAGCTGTCCATTCACCCTTAGCAATTAAGATAAAGTTACATATTTTTATGACATCCTCTCCCCAGAATAAGCCATTGTAGCCCCGCCTTTCCCCCTGGAGTATTCCCCTCATTTCCCACCTCTTCTGTGGCTATTCCTGGGACTGAACTCCTTTTCACAAATTCCAGAAAATCTCCCTCAGTCCCCAAATCCCACTGCCAGCCACGTCATCCCAGACCAGACCACTCGTGTGGAGTGAGCGTCTGTTTCTATTGGGGTCTATCACCAAAGTAGTTACATTCTTTCACTACCAAAGTCACTGGGCTTTTTTTTTTTTTAAAAAAAAAAAAAAAAAAAAAAAAACCCTTGGAAAAACCCCCCGTTTTAA
>NW_006159650.1:3001025-3005969 GCF_000334495.1 Tupaia belangeri chinensis
GTTACATTCTTCCCTACCAAAGTCACTGGGCTTTTTTTTTTTAAAAAAAAAAAAAAAAAAACAATCCTTGGAAATGATCCCAGCTTTAAAAAGGACTAAACTCTACATTCAGCCAAATACAACTTTTGAATAATTTAAATGAGAGCTACTAAGTCTTCTAAAAACAACTCCAACCCTGTGTTCTCTGATGTGAACGAGGAAAAACAATTTATGCACCAATGTGCAGAATTTGATCCTATGCAGATGGCATGTTGTGCACCATAGACTGCTGTTACTGTTTTGGCAAAACTGCTCATAGGCCTGTCTCTGCAGAGGATTTCCACAGCCACACGTTTGGCAGATCGGGCACCAAGTTTTGCTTGTGGATAGATCTCTAAGTTGTATTACAGTTAAATCCATCATCAGATTATTCTGGGTTTTCATTTCTCCTCATTTTAAATAGATACATCAGAGACTGAGCAAGGGACCTGGTTCCAAGGGCCTCTATTTGACTAAGGCATCCTCTCACTTCCAGAAAAATCTGTGAATGTCATTTGACATGTAAGGAAAAAGCAGCGCACTTAGATATTTCCCAGAGAAAAATAAAGCTTACGCAAGCCACTGCAGAGAAAACTCCTCTCTCCTGGGGCCGTGAACACAGCACTGCACAAAGAAATCCTTAGCCGACAACGTGCTTTCCCACCCATTGTGACACCCTCGATGGACACAAGGGAGAGATCTGAGAAACTATGCACTACTACGTGCTCGTGGGGTATGACGTGCCGTGCCTGGTGCAGGGAGAGATACAAGGAACTAAATAAAGTGGTTTCCAGGAACCCTTTTAAGGAAGTTAAGAAACCTACAAAGAATCTACAAAAAGGCCGTACAAGATAAGGGCTACAGAAGTAGAGCAACGTAATACTAAAACGTCCAGCTGCAGGCAAAAATCTCTTCTGACCTCGGAGACCAAAGTGGGCTTCCTGTAAGTGGTGCGAACTGTGATTTATTGCCATTATGTCCTCTTCATTCTTCAGGAAGTGGATCAGGCACCAACTAGAGAAACACACATTCACTTACGAATACCTGTGCGGAGCCCTCATGTGTGCGTCATGGCGGGAGCTGAGGATGAAAAGATGACAATGGGCTCCCTGTGCGACGCACTCTCTCAGAACACTGGGGTGAGTGTAATGAGAGAGAAGCTGCCAGTTCACAAGACTTGCTCCTTCTTACCTAGATGCAGGAGTAAGTGCACGATGGGTGAGATGTCATACGTTCAGCAGAGCCATTTAATTTTCAGAAGACTCAAACCGTATGCTGTCTAGGAAGCTATATTTAGATGTCCAAGCAAAATCCAAGTCAGACAGACAACTCGCATCGACCCAAACATTATAAACAAGGTCATCATATGAATGCAAGCAGGATTCAATTCAGATAAATATTGGCATATGGGGCCACTATGAATGCAAGCAGGATTCAATTCAGATAAACATGTGCATATGGGGCCAGCAGGTGGGGTGGTGGTTAAGGGACTGGACATTTCCACACGGCTGACCATGGCTTGATTTCTGAACCTGGTAGCTTGCTTTCTCCCTTTCCTTCTGTGTGTGTGTGTGTGTGTGTGTGTGTGTGTGTGTGTGTCTCCCTGGTCAAATTAAAATAAATGAATTAATAAATAAAATTAAATAAATAATTAAAAAAGAAAACATGGCATACAAATTTCACTAAGTTGAACCCCACCTTATAGAAATACTAACTGTTGTCCTAATGAGATAAAATTCAAACATACAAATTTAAATTGGGAATGAGAGAATAAAATGTTTTTGACATAATTTAGTCGGCATACATTGAGATTTTTATTGTTATGTTTATCCATCGAAGTATCAGGGATCTAGCCTAAGGTTTATAACGTAAGGAGGCCTTACACATCTTAGTAAAAAGCTAGCAAAACCTTATACAGAGTTTATGACAATTTTAAGAAGAGATAAAGTACTGGCACCTGACTAATGCTCATTTAAAAATTGAGTGTAAATTCAACAGAGAAATTCTTCTCTCACTGCCTTGTCTTCTCCACCTCAGCCAGCCAGCATCTTGTTCTCTCTGTACATGAATCACTTCTCAGCTCTTAAGTAGCTTTTGTGTTTTCGCTTGACTGAGGACTTTTCAAAATCATGAGTCAGTCCCCCTTCTTCTCTGTTTCTGTTTCTCAAATTCTCGGGAAGGCTATTAAATGTAAGAATTGAAGAATTACTGTCAGATCCGTTGATGTAGCTCACTCGCTGCTAAATCGCCTTCGAAACAGTTAAGATACCGTCAGATTTTCGGCAGTTCATTACAAGGTATACAGAAGATCTTTCAGAAGACTGTGGGTAAGTTAACCAATTCTGAAGAATGCCACCAAAATTCTACCATGTAAGGATGACTTTGCATATTTTCAGTAGCATCCTAGCAATAGCCCCTAAATCTTATAATACAGACTACATCTAAGTTCTAAGGTTTTAAATCTGACTAACAGGCCCATGAACATAACTTTATGGGACATATTTTTAAATAATAAAGAGAGAGGGGAAAGAAGAAAATACAGAAGTATTATTTGAATTTATCATTTACTCACTTGAAGCTCTTTTCACATTGCAAGTTTGCTACTTCTGTTTTGCTTTGTTTCAATGGAAAATGCAACCTATCTTCAACTTTGGATGAATTATTTTATTTTTGATTTTTCAATAAATACAGCACTAACTTATTTATCCTTTTATTATAATTACTTTTCTATATTATTATTTTTATTTGTTAATCAAGAAACAACTTGTTAAACAAAAGAAAGCAACTTGTTAAACAAAAGAAAACTAACTTTAGCTCCCTAGAAACTGCAGGAGTTTGTGGTTGTGATTAAACAAGACAATGTCAACCAGCAAAAATCATGTGGGCCTTCAATTGCCTGTCTAGCCTTCCTAAAATCTCATCTTATTACAAAAGTTAAATAAAATCAAGTGTAATAAATTTTGTTTTTATTTCAGACAGAGAAACAATGGAGACTTTACTCTCCAAGAATGTGATAAACTTAAATGCTTAAAATGAATAAGGGAATTTGTACCATAAGAATTTCTCCATTTTCTTCTGTTAAGGTGTCTATGTTTTAACGTCAATGATCAACGTACTCAACAAGGCATGCCCCTGGTAATAGAGTGACATATTTTTTCACTCCTCAAAAGCCATTTCAGAAGACAATGCACATTTCAACATCAGCATAAATAACAGCCTTGTTTGAAAACTCATGAAGAAACTTTACTCTCTCCCCGCCTCCTTTCCTACCCAGCCCTCCCCCTCTTCTGAACTGAACCACACCTCTCTAGAAATACTCGCTTTCTTAATGAAAACCATATTTAAAAAAAAAAAAAAAAAAGGTTTGCATGACCCACTGAAATGCCTGGACAATCTTTAATGTCAGCTTCAGACGACACGTGTCTTATGGAAGTCTGGGGCCCCTGCTCGTCTGGCACAGAGAGCTCTGTCCCACATCTTTATGAGAAAGAGGGACAAAACTTCTGTTTTTGGCATTTTATATTGGAGTCTGTTTTAAACGAGGAGGAAAAAAATAGCAACGTAGAGTCTAGACAGAAGAGATGGGGGTGAAATCTGGAAGCCATTCACCCCGGCAAGGGCAGCAGCAGCGTCGGCAGCAGGGATCGCCTTACACTGCCTAATTACACATGAAAAATGTACACATCATTTCTCTCAACTGCTTGGAAAAATAGATGCTCAGATGGCACTTTCGGACTATGGCAACCGAACTGGTTGTATATTCTGGATGTGGGATAAATCTCACTGCGCATTTTGCAAAGTGATTTTTTTCCTTAGGGAAGTAAGTATTTCTTTCACCACCACCCCACAAAAAAATGTTAGCATAGTCTAAATTTAGCAACTGGTAAAATTCTGTGAATAATACTTAGATGTTAAAATGGGTTATGTGTGAGAGAAAATTAGACACATTTCTATTTGCCTGATATTCAAATCAAGACTCTGAGATCTGTGGCGTAGTATAATTTATGTGTGAGTTAATTCGTTGTTATAATGATTGCTTCAAGCTCATTAACTTGGGCTGCTCATGCAATCACAACCTTCTTGCTGGGCATTGTTCTACATTTTATGCGAAATAATGATTTCTAAGAATCTTTTAAGATAGTGTCTTGTTCCAGGAGTTCAAAGCATTTTTCACAGATATTAGCACTCAGTCACATAACATTCCTGGGATCTAAGGAAGGGACGAGGTCGTAGCCAGGAACTGAATCAGCACAGGATGCATGTGTGCAGCTTTGATGCTGGAGCCATTCTTCAGGAGAAATGAAAGGAGAGATTTAGAACCTGTCCTTACCTAGCATTAGAAAGCAGAGCTAGCTCTGTGTGAGAGACAGAGACTCACAGAAATGGACAGAAAGAAACAGAAAGAGACAGAGAGATGGAGGAACAGCGATGGAGAGATAGCTGCAGAGAGAATATAACTGATCTATAAAATGAGACATGAGATAAGATTTAGTGACTTGCCCAAGTTTTCACAGTGGTGTTTATGATTCAGACTGAAGCAGGGATTTCTACTCTCTCCTTTGTGTTCTTCAGGCTTTACTGAGGAAGCTAAATGGAAGAAAGGTTTTTATTAGAAGAAGAGTATATTTGATCTACTAACATGTATAACTTGTTTTTACCATCTCCAATTTTTTTCTTGCCCACAGCCATTCTTTCTCCAAAGTTTTGCTTTGGATTTAAAAACACCTTCAACTCTACTATTTGATGCTTTGTTGGAATTTGATAGGAAAGTTTGATCATCTGTCTTTAGGAATTCAGAGTTGGTTCAAAATAGGAAGACTCTGTCCAGATTAGGGATCTAGATGCCAGGCAGTGACAGATGATTACCTATATTCACAGGTAAAGACAGGTGCATGTGGCTCCCTTTCTGATAGCAGCAGAGTCCTA
>NW_006159650.1:3006484-3023580 GCF_000334495.1 Tupaia belangeri chinensis
GAAGGACTTGGGATGAAGGGAGAAGTGGAGGAAAGGAATAGAGTTGGTAGGACTGTACAAAGCAAGGTTCTCAAGGCCTGAGGTCTGTACTGCCCTTAGACCCAGGCCCATCTGGAGCTAGGTGGACCACATCAGGAAGGGAGCCACAACAGCTCCGGAAGTAGCAGCTCTGGGCTGTGTGTGGCCTCCCAGTCCCACAGCCTGAGCACCATCTTGCTTCATCAGGGGCTCTCCACTTCATAGACAGGACCCCTTCCTTTCCTGTGCCATGACCCCCCTGAAGTCTCTGGTGAAGCCTGTGAAAGGTTTCTAAGTTCGTCAAATAGAATACATAGGCTCTCAAGGCCAATCGGTAATATTATTTCAGACATTAAAATGTTAAAAGAATAATTTGTGATATACATATTTCTTTAATTAACTCATAAAATAAGATCTTTTAGTGCATCCAACAGTTATCATGATATCAAAGTCTTAATGAGCAAAAACTATTTATCAAGGTATTTGCAGCCACCATAATGTATCATGAAAATATTAATAAGTGAGAATGGTATTGGTGAGAAAAATCACAAGAATTGCTAGTAATAACAGTGGGGAGTTGTACACATCAAGAAAATACTTAGTATCCGTTAGTAGTGAAAAACAATTTTTTAAAAAAATCTAAGTTCACAAACACAACGTGGGTTTGTAGTCCATGCCTTAGGAAAGCTCTTTTTTAAAAAAATAGGTTTGAGCAGGTGACAGCAGGTGACATGGTGGTTAAAGCACTGGACTCCCATATGGCTGACCACAATTTGAGTCCCAGACCTTAGAGCTTGAAAATCACACTGTGTGTGTGTGTGTGTGTGTGTGTGTGTGTGTGTACATGCCCAGAATGGAGAAGGGATTTTAGTGTGGCCCTCCCCCCCCCGGGTAATTTCTCTCTTTCTCTCTCTACCTGGCTATCTCTATCTCTTTCTCTTTTTCTCCCTGGCAAGCACACGTGCCCTATGAAAAAAAGAAAAAAAAAATGTCGAGCAATAGCTCCATTCTTAACCCCACCAGAAGGGAGCAGCGGAGTCAGCACTCACAGCCTCTTCCAGGAACCCCAGGACATGCCTCAGTGTCAGCCACCAGGCGGCAGCTCTAACCACACTTGCCCTGAGTCACGGGGTTAAAAGGATCCCCTGAAGTCCTCAGCTGAGTCCCCTTCCTTTAAACATCACTTGTTCAAACTCTCCATAGTCCTTCATTCCTCCACTCAGCAAATGTTGCCTCAACACCAACTTTGTGCCATGCCCAGTAGGAGACCCGAGACATCAGCAGCGAAGGAAACAAGCACCTGGCTCTCTCGGAGTGCGTGTCTAGGTTGGTGGAGGGGAGACAGGCCGCAACCCAAAGAGCACCTGAGTCATGGTGTACCCAGCGGTAACGAGCCCACTAAGAAGACAAAGGAGATGAGGAATAGAGAAGCTCTGAGGAACAAGAGAGAAAGTCTGGGACAAACAGGAGCCCACAGAAGGAAGGGAGGGTGTCGGGGAGCTATTCAGATCCTCATGGAAGGGTGTGCATGGTGGGCTTGGGGGACATCAGAAAATCAGGTGGTGAGGTCAGTGGGGCCCAGTCCTGAGGGCTGTCAGTGAACACACAGCAAGGAGCCATGGACTGTGAGCAGAGGGGCGACATGGCTTGGCTCAGCTTGTGGAGGCCTCCCTGGTGACTGAGGGGAGTAGAGGTCATAGGGGCTCCTGGGGGAGAAGCAGGGAGAAGCTGCTGCAGTAGTGTTGACAAGAGATGGTGATGGCTTGGACCAGAAAATGAGGGACTCTAGAAACACTTCCTTAAGTCTGATCCAGGGCTGATTCTATCATCCTGTTGAGACCCCAAGGGGAATTGTGGTGGGAATGGCAAAGTACCAAAGATGAGGTGCTTCTTCTAACATTCAACATCTGTGTGCTCTGCAGTAAGGGCTGTTAAATACAGGGCAACCCATGCCAAAGACCACTAAGCAGCTACTAAAATGATACCTGAGTGGTGACCACATGGGTGTACAGAGCAGTCAAAATTCATCACTCCATGTGTATAATTAGTATATGATCACTTTATTCTGCAGAAAGCATGCCTCATTAATAGAGAGTAAATAAATTAGTTAACAAATTTAAATCTAATTCAAGCCTTACCCTTACCTCTAAATTTCCTTGGCCATGTGATTTTGATTTAAACAATGAGGATAGTGAACACTTTAATTGTGCTTACAATGTGACCAGCATTTTTCTGGGTGTTTTGCATAGATCTGTTCAGTTAACAGCCCCAACATGTGATCAGATAGATACAAGGGGACCAAAAAGCTATGGAAAAGTGAAGTTAAAGTACAAGTTTACTTTGGTGCAAAAAGGAAAAAAATGAAATGCATGCATACTTTTTTCATAATATGCATTCTCTGTAAACTTTTTAAAGATTTCCTCCTCATACCTTTCCTATCTTCATTTTGCTGGTGAGGAAGCAAAGGCAGAAAGTTCATAAACACTGGCCAATGTCTCCTACAATAGGAAGGGGCAGCCCCATGCTCCCCCATGGCCTCCTGTCTCTCAGGACAACTTAAAGAACCAAATGAGTCAGAAACCAAAGAGTTCTGAGAAGCCCAAAGAGCCTGGTCCAACACGTGGTAACCACGTCTGTCCGTAATCCCTCCTGCAGAGGCTCAGGGACAGTTTCCCAGTGGAAATAAGGGATTGGGTGGTCCACAGTGAGAATCTCATGCAGAGTCTAACGACAACGACAATAGCCACCCCCCAATTTCTCTCCAGGAAACAAGTAATTACCTTAATTACTCTTTTTCAGGGCCCTGTTTTCCATCCTCATAATCATGACTTTTGCTCTTTTCTGAATTCTCTTCCGTTTTCCTGTACCCCTCTAAAATGTTTTTCAACGCTATTGACCTAAAAAGAACATTTGAAATAGTTTGCAATAAAAGGCTCTTGCGAATAAATAAATAAATAAGCAAGCAATGGAAAAATGGAGTGAAAGTACAAGTTTATTTTGACCTGCAGTATACAGATCAGATTATCAAAAGATGTTGACATCTGGGAGTTGCACACGGCTTACCAAAGTGCAGGCTTTAGTCCTAAACTTAGTTCTCATGTGATTGTCACCAATGAGGAAATATTTTCATCACCAGGCCAGAGATCCAGTGATATGGGAAATGGGTCCTTGATATTTATTCAAGTCTGTAATTCCTGGTATTAACCAGAGGCTGTTGCACCTTGAAGTTTCCAGCAGGACTCAAAAGGCCCCTCGGCCTCCTGTCCCAACCAAGACCCTTCTTTCTTAGTGACAAACTCTGCTGCCTTAGGACTACACGGTGTCATTTTAGAGGTCTCCTGCCTCCTCCATTAGGTTGGCATGGTTCAGTATGAAGGGTGCTGTGAGACCCCAAGGGAATCTTGTCTCTGCCCTAAAGCTGTTAAACTTTGGACACATTTCTTAAGTTCTCTGGACTTTATTCTCTTATCTGTAAAATGGAGCCAGTGATTTCATCCTCACGAGGCATCTGAAAATTAGAGGTGTTAGCGGTAAAATGCCTGGCATGCAGTGACGCTCCTAGGCAGCACACTAGTGACATTCCGCTGACTGCTGTCCAAGGGCTAGAGAGTAGGTATCACAGGCAGACCTAGTGAGAACAAGTTGACATTCTCGGTCCTTCTCATACACGGATTATAATATTGAGGAGAGAGTCAAGTTGGCATGGCTCAGGCTCCAGTGAAAGGAGGAAATAGTATCCTAGAGACCTGGGGATGGTGCAGGCAAACTTGGCTGCCTGGATGTCATGCCTGGGACAAAACGCCCTTGTGGCAACCTTGAGAAAGAGCCTTCAGGGATTCGGTTCTGAGACATTTGCTAAAGATCCCAAGATAGACTGGAGAAATTAGTGGATTTAGTCAGCAACAGACTCCAAGCCCTCTCACTGGACCTCAACTGACCCTCAGTAAATCTTAACAGTGCTCACGTATTCTAGGCCAATCTCTTTTGCTTTTTTCTGCACTGGGCTTTATCGTGTAAGTACTATCATGCCCAAGAATTTGCTCTTTTTCACAAGATGATAAATAAAAAATCAGCCAATTGCATACAGGATATATTATCTATGTTTATATGTCTACTACATTCATACATATTTTTTTAGTATGGAAGAATGGATGGATCTACCCCTAATGTTGAATTATGGTTATCCCTCGGGAATGGGATTAAATATAGTACTTTTTCTTTTTTTATACACTGAATTTTTTCCAAAATATCTTACTTTTTAAAAAAATTTGAAATGATCTTAGGATATTTTTCTCTTTGGGAACTTGTGATTTGATTTACCCATTTAATTTCTTTCTTTCTTTTTCTTTCTTTCTTTTTTTTACTTTAAACAATCATTTTTTTTTTTGAGAGGATTTTGCTACAGGGCACATGCACTCAACAGAGAGACAGAGAGAGACAGAGAGACAGGAAGCGAGAAATCACCCCCCAGGTGGATGGACACGCCGCAATCCCTTCTCCTCCATTCTTCCCTCAGGATCTTGGGCACGTACGCACACGCACCCAGCGTCAGTTTAAGCCACCGGGTCCAGAACTTGAACCGCTGTCGACTGCATGGGAGTTTGGTAACATAGCCATTACACTAACTGCTGGTCCCAACAATCTATTTTTAATAGTAAGCATCAAAAGTAAATTCTAGATCCTTAAGATCCAGCTATTTATGATATAATCATGAGTGATCAGCTTTTCCTGAACTGTAAATTTTTCTCTCCCGTGATGACTTGAAGGACTATCTTCAGAGCAATATAAACAGTATCTGGCCATTTTCTAAACAACTGAGTTTTATTTGTTGCATAATAAGCCACCTAACATCTTTTAGCTATAAAAATACCAAATTTAAATAAAGATATTTCAAAATTAATTACCGCCCAATTGAAATTTTATTTGCTTTGGGGGGGGGGTGACCACAATTCTACTCAATTAAGAAAAACACTTTTACAGACCAGAGTCTGTTTATTTTTAATATCTATTATGCCATCAATTCATAAGGAATAGGTTCCAGTAGCTCAGGCTCCTTTCCATTGGTTCTCACAAAGTGTGCTTCTCTGGGTAGAACAGGCTGGCCCTCCAGTTGAACCCAGGTACTTTTCTCTTTGTCTTTCTTCTTTTTTTGGTCCTTTACCTCCACACGTTTTAGGAAGTTATCTCTGCTTTTTGAGTGTTTAATATGCTCAATACCCAAATTAATTCTCTTGGTAAGAATCTTGACTTTAACTTCTTTGTTTATAACAGTGCCAACAGCATGCTGGGTAACATTGTAGACTCTTCCAATTTTGCCATGGTAACATTTGTGGGGTACTCCTTTTTGAACAACATCCATTCCCTTGCCTACAATATTACCTTTCTTGTAAATCCGAATGTCCATTGCCAAAGGAATCACTCCATGTTTCCTAAAAGGTCTGGAGAACATATATTGGGTGCCTCTCCTCTTCCCCATTGTGGGCATCATTTGGGTGAATTATTGGAAGATGGCCATTTCTGGTCAAAAAGAAATTGTTTCTTTTTCTTTTTTTCTTTTTTACTTTTCTTTTATTTCTTTATTTTTTTCTTTTCTTTCTTTCTTCCTTTCTTTTTTTTTTTTAAATTGTTTCTTTATTTTCAATCCAACTTGTTTCAAAATTCCAATTAGGTGATTTTTGAAAATCTATATAGCTGGTCCCTGACTTACAATGGTTAGACTTAGAAGACTTAAAAATTTCTTGACTTTTCAGTGTTGCAAAAGTGATAAGCTACACATTAAGTAGTTTGAGTCCCATATAGCCACCCTCTTTTTCAATTTTATTACAGTATTCAACAAACTTTATGAGATATTCAAGAGTTTATTACAGAACATACTTTGTGTTAGATGATTTTTTCCAACAGTATGCAAATGTGTTATGAGCATGTTTAAGTCAGGCTAGGCTAAATTATGATATAGGTAGGTTAGCTATATTAAATGCAATTTTTAATTTATGATATTTTCAATTTATAATGGGTTTATTGGGAGGTAACACCATCATAAATTGAGGGAGAATTTACATCTTCAAAAGTAATTATTGCTCACTTAAGGCTTAAAGATTCTCAAGAACAAGAACACGTGACATCTTTACTAAGATTAAAAGTGGGAAAGGAAAATTTAAAAGGAATGACCAGTCTCATGGCCTCATAGTTAAGGGAACTGGATGCCACATGGTTGACTAGGGAACTGGATGCCACATGGTTGACTGTGGTGCTGGGACCATGTACGGCTCCCGGCACTGTGGTCTGAATTCCAGCCCCACAGCTTGAAAA
Organism: Tupaia belangeri chinensis; assembly: GCF_000334495.1. Taxonomy (NCBI): domain Eukaryota; kingdom Metazoa; phylum Chordata; class Mammalia; order Scandentia; family Tupaiidae; genus Tupaia; species Tupaia belangeri. The sequence goes on from NW_006159650.1 coordinate 3,012,812, forward strand.
ACATGCTGAGCTCTCACATATGTGTGCCCAAAATCCTGAACAGACGGAAAGATGGAAGAGAATAAATTGTGGTGTGGCCACACCCCAGTAGGGGGTACCTTCTTCTTTTTTTCCTCCTCCTCCTCTCCTCCTTTTCCTCCTCCTCCTCCTCTTCTTCTTCTTCCTCTTCTTCTTTCTCTGTCTCTGTCTCTTTCTCTATGATTTTTTCCAACAGTATGCAAATGTGTTATGAGCATGTTTAAGTCAGGCTAGGCTAAATTATGATATAGGTAGGTTAGCTATATTAAATGCAATTTTTAATTTATGATATTTTCAATTTATAATGGGTTTATTGGGAGGTAACACCATCATAAATTGAGGGAGAATTTACATCTTCAAAAGTAATTATTGCTCACTTAAGGCTTAAAGATTCTCAAGAACAAGAACACGTGACATCTTTACTAAGATTAAAAGTGGGAAAGGAAAATTTAAAAGGAATGACCAGTCTCATGGCCTCATAGTTAAGGGAACTGGATGCCACATGGTTGACTAGGGAACTGGATGCCACATGGTTGACTGTGGTGCTGGGACCATGTACGGCTCCCGGCACTGTGGTCTGAATTCCAGCCCCACAGCTTGAAAAACATGCTGAGCTCTCACATATGTGTGCCCAAAATCCTGAACAGACGGAAAGATGGAAGAGAATAAATTGTGGTGTGGCCACACCCCAGTAGGGGGTACCTTCTTCTTTTTTTCCTCCTCCTCCTCTCCTCCTTTTCCTCCTCCTCCTCCTCTTCTTCTTCTTCCTCTTCTTCTTTCTCTGTCTCTGTCTCTTTCTCTCTCTCTCTCTCTCTCTCTCTCTCTTGCATAAACATGTGACCTCTGGCAATTAAAAAAAGGGGGGGGGAATAAAATATAATGAAAAGAACTGCAGGCTTCCAAGGTCCCAAGTCAACTATGCAGAAAACTTTCTATCAACTTTTAATACCTGGATAAAAATCATATTTCCCCCTTTTCCAGACTACGATAAGGAGGCCCAGGGAAGGTTCATAGTCAGTCTGTCAGGCCTTTGAATCCTGCTCCATTTCCCAGATATCGAATAGCGTGAAGGGCACTCAAGACTCTCCAGATACACTGGAGACAATGCAATCTGTAAAACATCAGATAAAGTACAAGATCATTATAATTTTTCTCATTTAGGCATACTATCATCTAACAGAAGCAAGCAGTGTATGACCAAGACCAGGAAACATGGCTTGGACTACTTAGAAAGGTTTATTGAAACTGGACTGAAGGGAAACCTGAAACTCTATCACCAGCCCCCATTATGTTCCCAAAAGAAGAGAGAGAAAAGAGCCTCTACTGTATTTAAAGTTTATTTTTAATCAACTGTGCCAAATAATATTAGAATAAAGAACTGAATGTATAGAGTAAATATTAGGGACAGTGCCAGAATTCAAAAATAAATAATATTGGTGGCAAGCAGAACTGCATCTTCATTTGATTAATTGCTGGCAGAATTAGAAATCTAGAGATAGTGCCAGACCCTCAATGTAGAACTATGAGCAAGTCACTTTGCACAAGGTGATGTGGAACTACTTGTTTGTACAGTATGGCTGTTAGACGATATGATCGACAAGATCCAGGCTAGCAATGACCTCCCATGACTCCTAAGCATAACTTCTATTATTTCCATTTCTCAAAGGTTGGTAGGTGTAGGAGAAGCTGACCAGAGGAAATGAATCACTTCCTGTGGCCAGTGTTCTACCCACAGTTAAGCTATTTTTAACCGTCTGCACAAAAATTATAAATCCAACCCTGGGCGTGTATTTTATTTGTTTAACAAGGGCCCAATAAGTTGAAATAGACAAAAATGGAAAAAATGGAGCCAATGCAGAGGAAACTGTTCAAAAAAAATTCTCCCAAATAAAAACAATCTTTTTGTAACTTTTTTTGGAAAACTTGTCATGAAGAATCTTTTCAGAATCACTTCTGTGGTGATTTCTCACTCCAGAGAAGAAACTCATGTTTAAAGCAAAAGAACTACCTAACTTTCACAGCACCTATAGTAAAATTCTCAAAACATTCCAGAGACCAGCCAGGATGACTTTTAAAAATCTCTCTGACCTTTATCAGTATTATGTCTTTCCATTCAAATATGTCATTATCCTTTACACAAAATATGTACATAGTTAGACAAGAAAGGTGAAATGGTTTACTGGGAAATGTTTAGATATTGATTCCACTCCAACATTGAATGATGGAGTGTGTTAGCCAGGATTACCATGACAACGTACCATAGATTAGGTGGCTTAAACAACAGAAATATATTTTTTCACAATTCTGGAGACCTGAAGTCTGAGATCAATCTGCTGGCAGGTTTGGTTTCTTCTAAGGGTTGAGAGGGAAGCATCTGCTTTTGGTTAATACGTGACTCTCCCTCCTCTTTACATGTCATCTTCCCTCTATGTGTGTCTCTAGACCTAAATTTTCTCTTTTTTTCTTCTATTTTTAAATTATGACTTCTGATTTACATATAATTAGCCTATATCTTTCTGGGCTACAGTATAGTTTTTTAAGGTTTGTATACAGTGTACGGTAATCAAATCAAGCTTATAACCATATTTACCTTCCTTAATATTGAACATTATGTTATGCTGTGCACATTTGTTAACAATTTTACTCATTTTTAAAATTTTGTATGAGATTTACTCTGCCCTGATACACCATCCTGTAGCCTCTTCCTCTTACTTGCATTTTTGTATTCATTACAAATTCTCCCATGAGCCCCTCCTTCCCAAGAAGCTCCTGATATCGACCATTACTGTGTCTATTTCTATGCATTTGAATCCTTCAGTTTCTGCCATAGAGTATGATCATTTGCTATATGTTAAACAGGGACATGTGGTATTTGTCAATGTTCTTTTCTTTTCTTTCCTTTTCTATTCTTTTCTTTTCTTTTCTCTTCTCTTCTCTTTTATTTTCTGAGAGGATTTTGCTATAGGGCATGTGCACTTGCCTGAGAGATAGAGAGAGAGAGAGAGACAGAAAACACCTGCCAGGGTGACGGTCATGCTGCAATCCCTCCTCCTCCATTTTCTTCTCAGGTTTTTGGGCACACATGCACACATGCCGGTGTGAGTTTTAAGCCGCCAGGTCTGGTACTCGAACCGTGGTCGACTACATGGGAGTCCAGTGATGTAACCATTATGCCATCTGCTGGTCCCTTTTCCTTTTAAATTTTGCCAGAGGGCACATCTTTTGCTGGGTGGCAGGGGTAGGGAGTTACAGGCAGGCAAGAAAGTAAAAAAGCACCCTTATAGGGAATGGGCATACCACAATCCCTTCTCTGCTATCTCTCCCTCCATCCAAGATTTTAGGCATGCATACACAAGCATCCAACATGTTCCCAAGCCACTAGGCCCAGGATTTAAACTGTACAGTTGGTTATGTGTGATCCAGCTACCTTAACCACACCACAGGCTGACTCAGTATTTGTCTTTCATAGTCTAGCTTATTTCACTTAGCATTGTATCTCCTAGGTTCATTCACTTTGTGTCAAACAATGGGATTTTGTTGTTTTTTATGGCTAAGAAGTATTCCATTGTGTATGTATACCATATTTTCTTCTTCTTTTAAGAACAACCATTACATTAAGCTAGTGTTCATTCTAATAAGCTCATTTTAACTTGATTGCTTCTGCAAAGACCCTAATCTACAAATAAAGTCACATGCTGAGGCACTAGAGGGTTGGGACACCAATGTATGAATTTGAATGGGGGAACATAATCAGCCCATAACAGGTAGACAGATTAAGTAAGAACCTGAGCCTATGTTGCACCATTAACTTCATCACATTGAGGCTTTCCTGGTATTAAGCATCTACCTGACACCTCTAGGCTATCTTCTTCCATGTTATCCCATAGGTAGATATAGTCCTCCCAGACAGAGAACATCCAACATGAATGCCAGGACCCTGCCCCTCGGTCTAGGCCACTGTGGACACCATTGTTCAGAGAACTTCTGGTCAAGGTGCTCTTCCTAATGATGCTCAGAAGCTCCTAACAATAACTTCTGAAAGGGAGCAGACCACACTCTGGTGACAATTTATAATTTAATACACACAACATAGTGTAAAGTGAGATTGTCTTCAGTTCCTATGATAGTCTAGAATGGGGATCAGCAAACTTCTGTAAAGGATATTAGATATTTCAGACTTTGCAGACCAATCAGCCCCTTGAAATACCTCAGCTTCATTGTGGTAGTTGAAAGTAGCTATAAACAAGACTTCACCCTCCTGCCTCCCAGATATAGCCAGAACAAGCCAATCACCAGCCTTCTATATTTGAATTCTGAGCAGCCCCTTTCAGGGACTAGGACAGCTGAAGATTTTCTGCCCAGACTTCACCTTCCTGTCCCCCAGATCTAGCCAAGTAGATCACCCTCTTTATTCTCTCTCTCCATCTCTAATTTTTTTTTGATTTTTAAACTCTTAGCTCTCTGATGCTCTTTTATCTTGCTAATTCTTACCTTTCTCTCCTCCCTCATAGGACAAGCCAATCACCAGCCATCTACATTTGAGTTCTGAACAGTTCCTTCTGTGTTGCTTCCTAGCATGCTGAGTGGCTTGCATTATTTGCTTTAAAACATTTTTTTCTCTTTTTTCTTTCTTTCAATTGTTTGCTCCTTGTTTTTTTCTTTGTTTTTTTTTTTTTTTCTTTTCCTTTGTCTTTTACCTTACTCCCTTTTCTGCTCAGCCTTCACACACTGAGTTTCTAGACAGTTTTAGATACACATTAGCCAAATGTCTTTTAGGGTCAGAGTAATTCTCAATTTCCATGGAATCTGCTGCACAAAGGGAGGAAAACAGTACTTCCTAGAGATTGCAGAGCACCTCCTGCATGCCTCTGAATGCTCAAATATAACTCCAAATATTAGGGGGAAAAAAGTATAATCCATAAGGTGACCAAAAACCACCTCGGAGGCACAAGAAATATGAGAAGCCAAGAAAATATCTCTCCCCTGCAGGAAAAGAATAACTCTTCATTCTCCACAGACAATACAAGGGAACTCATGGAAATGTTAGATAAAGAACTTAAAATATTCATTGTGACAAAGTTAACAGAGATGCAAGAGAAGAGAAACAATGTGATGAAGAGAAGAGAAACAACAAACTCCAGAAGATGCAGAAGAAAAAAGACAATAAGTTTTAGGAGGTGAGGAAGATCTTGCACAATCTAAAAGAGGAAATAAACATCATAAAAAATAATCAAATGGAATTGCTAGAGAAGGCTGTAATACAGGAAGTCAAAACCTCCCTTGAACATATTAAAAGCAAATTAGATCACGCAGAAGATCAAATCTCAGATGTAGAAGATAGAACCTCTGACCTAGAAAATTTCACCAAAAAGACTGAGAAAGTAATCCAAAAAGAATGAGAATAATTTACGAGTAATACTAGATACCATTAAACACCCGAACATCTTGATAATCAGTATCCCAGAAGGTGAAGAAACTAATAAGGGCATTGATCATATACTCCATGAAATCTTGAAGAAAATTTTCCACCTAGAGAGGTATTCAATTATTCAGACCCAAGAAATACAAAGGACCCCACATACAATCAACACAGGAAGATCTTCTATAAGGCACATCATAGCCAAATTGACCAAAACCACAGACAGAGACAAGATACTAAAATTGGCAAGAGAAATGTCAAGTTACTTTCAAATAACATCCCATCAAACTAACATCGGACCTCTCATCAGAAACAATGCAAGCAAGGAAAGAATAGGAAAACATATTCAAAGTATTACGTGTGAAACAATTTCAAACAAGAATATCCTTCATATGGGAAGAAAAGACAAAAAATATTCTCAGATAAACAAAACCCGAAAGAGTTTACCAACACCAGACCAGTTCTCCAAGAAGGGCTGATGAGAGTGCTATACCAGGAAAACTAAAGTCAGACACACAGAAACAAGAGTTCAAAAAGCAACCAAGAGAATGGCCAGCTTAATGGTGGAGACAACTCAGGAAAGATTGATAATAGTGTTGAATGTTAACTTCCAGAATTTAAACGAAAAGATCAGACCTCAGTAAAACTGTACAGTATATGTCTCTGCTTTTCATATATGAGCAAGCTAGAAGTATGACTAAAATGTAATTAATACCATGATTTAAGATGAATGGGGCAATGCAAATGTTAGTATCCAAGTCGACTTTTCTAATCCTATTTGTAATTTTCTTGTCATGGCACACATAAAAAGTACAATTCTCTGCAAGATGAGATTTGTAAGGGAAATACTCCAACACGTACTTACCAGAGCTACATATGCCCTACCTGATGATAAATGACTTACTTAAATGAAAAGTAACATCACCAGTCACAAAGTTCATAGTATGCAAATCTGTACCACCATTTCATGCCTAAAATATTTTGATAATTTTTTTTTCATGCTGAGGACTAGATTTGCCTTAAATACACAGTAGTAGGAAACACAGAATTCTCCCAGGTGAAACACTGCATAAATGAGAAAGACCCTGGAAGACAGCGTGGGTCACAGAGCCTCACTCAGGACAAGTAGAGGGAATAGACCAAGAGGCACTTTTTCACAAAGAAAATATTTGAAATGGCAAAACAAATACAAATTACCCAGAGGATAAGATATATTTATCCCAAGAACATACTCATTGTTTCCTTCACGTGGCTCTCAAATTCAGCCCTCACCCTCACCTCTGATGTCTTTAAACTAATAAAAAAAAAGATTAGTAATATTCAGGATTGCTGCTTCCAGGGTAATAAGCATGAATTTGGGGTGCAGCTCCCCAAGATGGCTATGTGACATGGTATCACTTCAATTCAAAGGACTAAAAGGAAATCCTAGTCTTCCAGAAAATCTCAAGAAACTATCCTAAATACTCTTTCTGAGGTTTGACTTTGCTCAGAGAAGAGATCAGTGCTCTATTCCTGGTACCCTTACCTTCCCTGGCTGACACATCCATGCTCTGGTTAAGAGGATGGTTTGCAGATAAAATGAGCTGCATTCTCACCATGGACTAACCAGTCATCTGACAGAGGAGCAAAAGTGGCTCTGGAGCCCACATTCCAACTGAATATCAGGGTAAGTTTTATTCCCCTTGGTCTGCCATAGTCAAAATACCATAGACTGGTGTTTCAACTGTAGAAACTTACTCTTCCACAGTTCTGAAGGCTGGAAGCCCAAGATCAAGTTTATATCAAGGTTGGGTTTCTAGTGAGGGCTCTCCTCCTGACTTACAGACAACTGCCTTCTTGCTGTGCCCCTATATGGCAGAGAGAGTGAGCTCTTGGTGCCTATTGGTGAAGCTACAGATCTACTGGGTTAGGACCATACTGTTGTGACCTCATTTAACTTTAATTTCCTCCATAAAAGTTCTGTCTCTGAATATAGTGACATTCTGACTTACCAGATGTTGGGGCTTTAGCATGTGAATTTGGGGGAGACACAAGCATTCAGTACGTAACAGGTATGTAGGGGAAGCACTCCCCTGGACTACTCTCACTGTGCATTCATTCATGTGCTTGTTTATTTATTTAATATCTGTTCACTAGAATTACCATGGACTAGGCATTTTTTCCCAGAGATTTGGATAATGGCAGAAAGCAAGGAGCTGCATCATAGAGGAAGAGTCAGATAAATAAACACAGAAAGAAACAGGAAAGCAATGTGATATATTCCATTTTTAAAATGGAATATTAATTTAATTTTATGTATTTATTCATTTATTTTAATTTGACCAGAGAGACACACAGGGAGGCGGGGGGAGGGAGTGAGAAACCAAGCCACCAGGTCCGGGACTCGAACCATGGTCAGTCATGTGGGAGGGTCCAGTGCCTTAACTGCCATGCCACCTGCTGGCCCCACTGCATCCTGTTTTGACAATTGATTGCTCTTTATTTGTGCCCAACTTTACATTGGTTTTTAATTCATCTGCCCTGTGGTTCTGCATGAAAAACCTTTTCCTATCCCTTTTTTAGATTTTGCCAAACAGATGAGTATTTTTCAATTTTCAGAAAAGTGATGTCATCCCACTTTTCAGATGACCTGTCCCTTCTCTGCAGAATTTAAACTGTATTTACTGCCACGTGTCATTCATAATATGTCATAACCATCATGAGTGAGTGAGCTAGATTTGCACAGAAGGGCTAGGATGGTTTTAAAATGAAAGAGCATTAAGATAGTTATTCTCTGAATAGCTATAAATGATCATAAAGAAGCCATTGTTTCTTCTCTAATATAATTTTAATATGTGAATCTCTACTTTTCTCCCCAAAATTTGTTGTTCTGGAAAAAAATAAAAGGGCCAAAAGAGGAAAAGACACTAGTGGGTACATTCATTACTAATTTGACATTTCTAAACTAGGCTCAACAGTGGAACTTTGAAAATATTTATCTATCAGAAAATAGTTTCTGCCGTGGGCAATTTGGCAAAAAGGTTTAGTTGATGGAAAAACCATAACTCAGTGTGACTGGCTTTAATGTAAGATGTTCTTGAAGGCCACAGAATCACCAGGGTTTCCAACAACCTGGGAAATTTAGACAAGCTTGGAAAAATAACAGGGGGTTGGGGGAGGTAGCCAAAGCACTGTACAGAATCAGATAAATTTATGTGCTTTAGAGACTTGGATTTTATTATTAAATTATAAATGAAAGCAATAGTCAGGCTAAGTGTTTAAGCAGGCCTCTCTGTCTATGTCCTATTCTTCTTCCCCTCCAAGAGTTCAGGATAATTTTTCAAAACAAGATGTTATGCTCTGGCTATAAGTAGTTCTCTCTCATTTGCATTTCTGGACAAAAGTTCATATCTCTATGTCCTCATGATATATTTAAGAACCTTGAGGGTGTGGGCCTCAGTATTTTGATGTGACTTCCAAGCCAAAGGCCATGGCTTGCCATCTTTGCCATGCTCAGAATGTCTATGGTCCGCTGTGCCCTACATGGTGTGGGTGAAACTGCCCACACCTAAGGTCCTTCTTCCTGTCAGCCCCGCCCTGTTCAGTGTTTCAGCCTCTGCATGGGCAGTGGGTTGGGCCACTTGAAATTCTGAGGCTAATTTTTCTGCCTTTTTTCATCTAGAACAACTCTCTTCTTGAACTATATTGTGAACATTATCAGATTTTCTCCATCTTTTTTTTTTCCTGCATCAAACCCAAATTGATTAAAACAATACTTCAGAAAACAAACTAACTATCAGAAAAACAATGAAAAAGTATATCCAAATCTTTGTCACAGTACTCTTCCCTGGCATAACTCTAGCCCTTTTTATCTCTCAGACTACACGGAGAGTGGCATTAACCATTCCTCAGTTTACAACTCTCCTCTTTGTTTCCCTAGAAATGAAGTTCAAAACCTTAGCATGATTTACAAGTTCCCCACTCATTTTCCCCATCTGAGTTCTCCAATGCTTCCATCACCCTCATTGTCTCTGCCATAGCCAAGAATGTTCTGTTCCCCTCTACCAGGCCTTAGAACATTCCAGGCTGGAGTGTTACTCTTCCAATTCCCTCCTCTCTCCGGTTGGCCGGCTCCCACTCCCTCTGCCAGGGCCGCTGTTTTCCCTAACCACCCATCAACATTGGCTTAGGTGCCCCCACCAAGGCTGCCGTGCCACATTGCAGCACTATTTTTGTACACCCTACTGTAATCGCCTGTTTGTACAGCTGCTCCCTGTTAGACCCCTGGAGGGAAAATGCTATGCCTTATTCCTTGCCATATCCCCACAGCCCAGCACTGTGCTAGGCATGTGATAAGTGTTGAACAAATATTTGATGAATGGGTGAATACAATTACAAGAACCAATGTTTAAGCTATATGAAGGGGCAGGTATTTGACCATTTTTGGCTTATAAGAATGGCAATTTCATGACTCCATCTAGTTAAAAACCTTGCCTTTAGAATACCGTGAGTACCAAATTCAGCCTCGAAAAGATAGAGGAGTCTAGACCTCATGAAGAGAAGCTTCAGATAACACAGAAAAGGACAAAGGTAGAAAGAAGGAAAACAGAATTTTGTTAAAAGGACTGAACTGGCATTCCAATCAATTATATGTTGAAAAATTTTCTGGTTTCCTAAATATTGTCCTTCAGCCTTCTAAACCATCTGGAAAATTCTTTCTTCTGGGTGAAGCATGATCATGCCAAATGTGAACTCTGCACCCTCTGACAGTCGCAAGGAAACCTGTCAAATCATGTAGCACATTTTTTTTTAAATTGAAAAACAATTCATTCTTTTCAGCCTTCAGAGAACTCAATAACAATGTTTTAACAACTCAATAACTAAAATGCCAAATGTATAGCACATCATGAGTTTATAAATACTAATGTTCAGAAAAATGATTTGGGAGTAAAATTAAGCTCAAACTAAAAAATGAGAAAAGGTGAGATGGCAAACTTCAGTGGAAGTTGAGAACATGCCACTCTTGTCATGAGAAATTGAGACCTCTATGGCTAAAAAGAAAATGCAACATATGCAAAACCATAAATGTAATACACTATATTAACAGGAAGAAAGATAAAATCATATGGTCATATCAATTGATGCAGAAAAAGCATTTGATAAGACACAACATTCCTTCATGATTAAGACTCTCAGCAAAATCGACATAGAAGGGTCATTTCTCAACACAATACAAGCTATCTATGAAAAACCCATAGCCATCCCCCCTGGGGGGGATTTCTCGCTTTCTATCTCTCTTTCTCTCTCTGTCTGTCTGGCGAGCACACGCGCCCTACAGCAAAAAAACCCTCAC
>NW_006159650.1:3023917-3030170 GCF_000334495.1 Tupaia belangeri chinensis
AACAGGCAGACTGAGATAGAACTGAAAAAAGTTATTCCATTTACCATAACCACAAAAAGTATAACATACTTAGGAATAAATCTAACCAAAGAAGTTAAAAACCTCCCCAAGGAAAATATGAGAAGTTAAAAAAAGAAAATGAAAATGCCACAAAAAAGCGGAATGGCATCCCATGTTCTTGGATTGGAAGAATTAGTATAATAAAAATGACAATTCTACCCAAATTAATCTACATATTTAATGCAATGCCAATCAAAGTACCATCCCACTCCTTGGTATCTGCCCAAAGGACAGAAGAATTCTTAATCAGAAAAGTGCTTGCACATCGATGTTTATTGCAGCACTATTCACAATTGCTAAGACATGGAACCAACCCAAATGCCCTCGAACAGATGAATGAATTGAAAAACTGTGGCACATATACTCTATAGAATACTATTTGGTCATAAAAAACAACAAAACCCTGGCTTTTGACAGAAAGTGGAAGAATATTGAAGATTTACTGCTGAGTGAAGCAAGCCAGGCTATAAAGGAGAGACATTGTATGTCGTCACTTAATATATACCAAGTGTCCACACTCTATGACTGAAACTGATTGACTAAAAGATATAGAAACACAGTAAATGGATGTAAATACCAGATATAGGTGTGTGAAAGAGTAGGGTCTGAGGAAGGACATTTAGAAGAAAAAATAGAGAGACAAAGCATTAATGGGACAAAGAAATGTGGTATTATCTGTTGAAGATATTTTATAGTTTTATCAACTGGACTAGAGAGAAATGTTCACATGTTGAAATATTCACTTTGTAAGCTAAATAATGTGATTGACTGTATAAAAGAAAATGAAATTTTAAAATGTAAAGAAAGAACGAAAGAAAGAAAATAAATTTTAAAAAATTTTAAAAAGTAAATGTAACCATTTTCTCTTCTTCTCCTGTAAGAAGAGCCATTAAATGCATTAATCCTCACTCAAGTCCAAACCCTCTGACTGGGCTCAAGAAGAAGCTATATTGCATGAAGAGGGCTGAAGGTGTCCAAATTATCACAGTTCTCCACAATGGGAAGGTCTCAGGTTTATCAAATGAGACAATTTTGGAAAATACAAATAGGAAACCAACCCCTAAATTATGACTGCATGATTGTGTAGTGTATGGAACTCCTGAGAATAATGTGCATTCAGGCTGCACATATTCTACTTTAGAAAGATGCCTCCAAGAGATAGGATATGCTCAACATAGTGTCATTTACTGTATACACAAGGGTAACACACGTGCCAAAAACAAGCAAACCAAAAAAGGATGATGTGGAGAATTTTCATACAGTGAATGCACCTGAGGAACCCGCACCTAGATCAAGAAATGAAAAATGACCGTTACCTAAGAATGCCCCTTGAGACCTTTCAAGTCATTACTTTACCCAGCAGTAACCATCAGCTTGATTTCTAATGCCATAGATTCATCTGGCCTACTTTTAAACTTTATATAATTGGAATTATATGCAGTATTATATACTTTTTAAATTTTTTTATTATTTATTTATTATTACATGTTAGTTTGACCAGAGAGAGAGAGAGAGAAAGTGAGAAAGCAAGTTGCCAGGTCTAGGATAGGAACCAGCACCTTAACCACCACACCAACTCCCAGACCTCATACTTTTTTACCTAGTTACTTTTGCCCAATATCATGCCCAGGAGATTCGATCATACTGTTGCACATGGTAGTAGTTTATTCCTTCTTATTGCTTTATAGTGTTCCATTGTGAGTGTATACCACAATTAATTTGGCCATTCCACTCTTGTTGGGAATTTGGGTCGTTTTCTGTTTGAGGCTATTAGAAATAGTGCTACTGTGAACATCCTCATGCTTGTCTTTTTTTTTTTTTGGAGAGATTTTCGCTATAGGGCGCGTGCGCTCACCAGACAGACAGAGAGAGACATAGAGACAGAAAGCGAGAAATCACCCCCCAGGGGGGATGGTCACGCCGCAATCCCTTCTCCTCCATTCTCCTCTCAGGATCTTGGGCACGCACGCACACGCGCCCGGCATGAGTTCTAAGCCACCGGGTCCGGGACACAAACTGCGGTCGACTACGTGGGAGTCCAGCAACATAGCCATTACGCTAACTGCTGGTTCCCATGCTTGTCTTTTTGTGAATGTATGTATACATGTGTGTTGGCACATGCCTAGAATGGAACTGTTAGGTTATAACAGGCTTTGTGGATAGTCAGTTAGTGCTACTATGAACATTCTCATGCCTGTCTTTTTGTGAATGTATGTATGCATACATGTTGGCACATGCCTAGAATGGAACTGTTAGGTTATAACAGGCTTTGTGGATCGTCAGTTTTGTAGGTTCTGCCAAGTAGCTTTCCAACGCAGTTGGAAAAATTTATATTCCCAACAGCAGTCAGAAAGTCAAAATGGCTTAGGTTTAACAAAAACCCTAATGTTCCCTCAGATAATAACCATGTATTGAAAAAACCTCATCTATACCAAGTCAACATGGCCTGGAAGTTTAAGTATTAAACATTTTTGTTGTTTTCTTATAATAAAAATAAGAGAGAGTTGTACTGTTTTTTAACAGAGTAATGGAAGAAGCCAGAAAGAAGTCGATTCTGATAAGCATTAAGAATTCTTTCCAAGATGAATGAATAATGTAAAATAAATAAAGGTTGATAAAATGGCACAAAATAATAGTTAAGTTACCAAGATCATGCCAAATGGCAGTTAGAGAACCAGATGTTTCCAAGAAATTATGGTCCTTGTTTTGCACTCAGCTGGCCAAAACCTGGGTGAAATTGTACATGTCAGACTCACAGTTATCTGACAACATTGCTTACTCAAGTGTGCCAAGAAAAATTCCCTGGGATACATGAGGAGGAAAATACTGATAAGAATTTAAAATTCTCATGAGATTAATTTTCAATAATTTTCTAATTTTTCTCATTTATGAATAATTGCTAGCATCCTTAGCTTTAAGAATGTTGAAAGAAATTGAAAATGAACATCCAAACTGACTGGAGACTTAAAAAAGATGAAGTCTATTCAAAACTGCAGAAAAACACAATGGAACCACAGTTATGGAGACACACCCATGGATTTATAAAGGATGTGCAGTGTAGACACACAACTAGCCTACATAGAAGGGCAAAAAGTATTTCTAGAAAGAGGTACAAATCTCACCACATTTACTCTTTCTTTAAAATTCTTCAAATGGGAGCCAGCAGGTGGCATGGTGGTTAAGGGGCTTAACTCTCACATGGTCAACCGAGGTTCAAGTCCTGAATCTGGTGACTTGCTTTCTCTCTTTCTCTCGCTGGTCATATTTTAAAAATAATAACAATAATAAATGAAATGAAATAATTGTTAAAAAAAAAAAAAAACTCTTCAGATCTTTCTTCCCATTGCCTAAAGTCCCAGCTTTTTGACTTGGCATTCAAAGTCATTTATGAGTCAGCCTCCAACCCAAAGTCACCTGTCTTTCATTGCCAGCCTGGCTTTGCCTCCCATTGCTACCCTCAGATTGTTCCCACTGAGATCTCAGTGACATACCTTCTGCCCAATCAAGTGGTCCATTCTCAGTCCTCGACTTACTTGGTCCACTCTCCTAGAAACACTTTCTCCACTGTAATCGGGAACACCTTACTAACCAGCCTCTCCCTATAAGCTTGCCTCCTTGGTTCTTCTTTCTTTTCTAAACTCCTAAATGTTGAGGTGCCTATGGTATCAGGGTTTTTTTATATTATTTTATTTATTTTAACTTTATTTATTTATTTATTTATTTGACCAGAGAGGAACAGAGAGAGAAAGTAAGAAAGCAAGCCGCCAGGTCAGGGACTCAAACCGTGGTCGGCCATGTGGGAGTCCAGTGCCCTTAATTACCATGCCACCTACCAATCCCCTATAGCCTCAAGAGTTCTTGAGACTCCTCCCTCTTTATCTGTAACTCCTGACTTGACCTCAGCCAGTCTCATGGCTTTAAATACCACAATAGCCCAATCTCCTTAATTCATATCCCAACTCCCATTTTTTTTTCCTAAGCTCCTCTTACCATCTCCTATTTCTACTTGGTTGTCTAACAGCCAATGTAATAAATCTTCAGAGGCCAGTGGTCCCTCCACACATGCTGTCATACAGGTTGCTGATATCTCACAGCTGCCCCCTTCTCTGGAGAATCGCCTGTGCTGATGAAAGATACTTATGCTGATGAAAGATCCTCAGAAATATTTAGGAGATTACATCCTTAAAGCAGGTGCCCTCCCTAATGACCAACTGGTGCAGTGACACAGAAGCCCAGCAGCATGGGGGGAGGGGCAGCTCCACAGTGTCCTGGAGTTCCCATGCGTGATGAGGCTGAAATGAGGCTTCTGTTGCAACCACATCTTGGTCCAGCATATTCCCCTGCCCTGTCTCGCATTCCTCATCACTTTCCTCTGAGAGTCCATCCTCAGTAAATCATTTGCACAAGAACCCTGATCTCAGGATTGACTTGTAGGAAATGCAGTGTAAGAGAGGAATTTCCCATGTAACATCTGAGATAGTGCTATTGATTGACTTCTCCCACATACTCTACTATGATCAATTGACTCTATCTTCGTGTAAGACACCATTTGGGGGTGGGGTTGGGAGGGAGGGGATCCAGGAGAAAAAGAGAAGCATTTAACAGACACAGAAATGAAAAGGTATCTGCTGATAATAATGTATATGGTAATATATTTGACTTGGTTGAAATGTACTATATTCATGCTGGGAAAAACAACTTTGTATTTTGTGAAGATATATAGTAATTAAATATAACATTTTAAAAAGTAATAATAAGACAAAATACATCATTTGCTCAGTTTCTCAATGCAGAAACTGAAATTGTTTCTATGCTTCTCTTTCTCTTGTGGTCCAGATAATCTGCCAGCAAGTCCTGTTTCTTTGCCTTTAAACCTGATCCTGAATCTGCCTTCTCACCACTCTCCCTGCCAGCAAGTCCTGTTTCTTTGCCTTTAAATCTGATCCTGACTCTGCCTTCTCACTACTCTCACCCTCATCTGGACCACTGGGAGGGCCTCCTTACTGTTCTCTGGTTCCTGTTATTACTCCACTGCAAACAACTCTCTGCAGAGCTGCCAGATGGGGCTTCTCAAAATAAGCAAATCCCTCCTCTGCTCAGAATCCCTCAATGGCTTTTAGAATAAAATCCAACAACATCACCCAGCCCTTTGACCTCCCCGGCTAATTCAACCACCTCATCATATTAATCAGGAAAGGTTGAGACATGGCACCATAACAAGCATTCCCCAAATCTGCACTTGCTCCTGCTCTGTCTTTTAAAACATAATAATAATAATTTGTTTATTTAATTTAATTCATTATTTTTTTTTAACCTTACTAGAGAGAGAAAGAAAGGGAAAGCAAGAGAGCAAGGCACAAAGGCTGGGAGTCAAACCGCGGTTGGCCATGTGGGAGACCAGTGCCTCAACCACCACGCTACTTGCCAGCCCTTCCGGTTCTGTCTTACTACTATTCCAACACGAGAGAGTAAATGACATCCCTAGGGTGTTTTTTAATCTACTCTGACAAAAGGTATATATCTAGGATCCTTCTACCCATGAAAAGCCTTCAAAGATTTGGGAAAACTATCCTAGCACCGACTACCAGACTGGATGTGAGAAATGAGGCTCAAAATTAGGGTGAAACAAATACTGCTTCCCTACTCCACCTCTTTCTCCTCCACCTCTCCCTCTTTTCAGAACATGCATGCATGCATATGTGCCAAGCATCTTTCTCAAACTGCCAGGTCTAAAATTCAAACCACACAGTGGGCCATGTGGGATCTAGGTGCCTTAACTACCATGCCACTGGCTGGCCCACCAGCAGCTTATTTTTATTTTTTATTTATTTAAAAAGTATTTATCAGGGACCAGCAGGTGGTGTGGTGGTTAAGGTGGCTGGACTCCGACATGGCTGACTGCAATTCAAGTCCCAAACCTGGCAGCTTGCTTTCTTACTTTTCTTCTCTCTGTTCAACTTAAAAAATAAAATAACGTAAAATAAAATAATAAGAAAATTATTTATCTGGTTTTATTTACTATTATTGTTATTATTCAATTTGACCAGAGAGTGAGTAAGGAAACAGGCCACCAAGTCCAGGACTCAAACCACTGTTGGCCATGTTGGAATCCAATTCCTTAAACACCCCTACCTCCCAGCACAGCTTCTTTTTTTTTTTTTTTTTTTTTTTTTTGAGGGGTTTTTTTTTTGTG
>NW_006159650.1:3030201-3034086 GCF_000334495.1 Tupaia belangeri chinensis
TATAGGGTGCATGTGCTCGCCAGACAGACAGAGAAAGAGAGACAGAAAGTGAGAAATCACCCCCAGGGGGGATAGCCATGCCGCAATCCCTTCTCCTCCATTCTTACCTCAGGATCCTGGGCATACATGCAAACACGCCCGGCATGAGTTTTAAGCCACTGGGTCTGGGACTTAAACCATGGTCGACTACATGGGAGTCCAGCGACATAGACATTACACTAACTGCTGGTCCCCTTCACAGCAGCTTCTTATCATTTCTCAAGGCTACTTTCTCCCTGTCAACATTTGTGTCTACAGAAAAAATATCTTTCTCTTTCTTCCACAGGATAAAACCAAAAAACTATGTCCCCCGTCCTCAAAAATGAAAATCAAACAGCCATAAAGTGTAATTCAAATTGACAAACTTTCTTTTTCTTTCTTTCTTTCTCTTTTATTTTTAAGGAGATTTTTGCTATAGGGCACATGCACTTGCTGGAGAGACAGAGAAAGACAGAGATAAAAAGCAAGAAATCACCCTGGAGGGATGACCACACTGCAATCCCTTCTCCTTCCTTCTCCTTTCGGGATTTTAGGCACACATGCACACATGCCCAGAGTGAGTTTTAAACCACTGGGTCCAGGACTCAAACTGCAAGAGGCCATGTGGGAGTCCAGCAACGTAACCATTATGCCATCTGCTGGTCCCAAATTGACCAACGTTTTAAATACCTCACCAAACTTAATATTAATGGAATTTAAAGAAACACATGTTTTGGGGTTTTTGTTTTTTGTGGGATTTTTTTGGTTTTTTTGTTTTTGTTTTTGTTTTTACATTTTTTGCCATAGGCATTGTACTCACCAGAGAAAAACAGATAGAGAGGAAAAGGGAGATGGTGACACCATTTCCTCTTGGGATTTGGGGTATGTATACACACTTGGCATATTTTTCAAGTCACTGGGACTGGGGCTCAAACCACAGAATTAGTCACTCACGTGGGATCTAGCACTTTAACCACCATGCCACCTGCAGGCTGTGCATGCTCTTCTTATATCTTGGCAATTATAGTTCATATTCCCTTTCCATACAGCAACAATTAGTTACTCTGTGGTCTACGGTCTATGCTTTGGTTATGTATATCAATGATTTTGAAACTTTTAAAACCTCCTAATTTCACTTCCAGAATTTTACTGGCCAACCACGTGGTACAGCACTAACACAACATTTTGCCATGCTGAAGCCACATGGAAAGGTTCTGAGGTCCATATCCTGAGCTCTCCCTTAGAGTAGGGGATGCCGCATGCATAGGCATGCCTGTGATCCTGGTTGGGTAGGGTTGGGGGTGGATTGTGGTGTGAAGACTCTGTTTGATTCTATTTTGCCTACAATGTATTTGCATGTCTCTGGGTGAGCTGTGTCACTCACCAGAAGGGTCTGGGCAGAAGCCTGGCAGGAATCATCACCATCAAAAGCACAAAAGTAGATCAGTGCTCAGCCAAGCAATAACTAGTCAAAAAATTTAAAAATATACTCTATTACCCAGAATCTGAAGCAGGAGAGAGAGTGAGTACACAAAAGGTTAACATGTATGCGACATTGAAATTCCTCACTTTTGCTTGCCTATGCTTTCTAAATTTTCCCCAATGAACATACATTATTTTTTAGGGAAAAAAAATCAATACAGAGCTATTTTTAAAGGGAAAATATGTAGTAGTCAGTGAAAAGGGGAAAAGCAATGGAAAGATCAGCACGATGTCACAGATGTGAAAGGTAGCAGAAAGTACAGGAAAGCCTTGCAGCTTGGCCCAGGCCATCCCGCCCAAGGACACACATTCACGGCAAGATCCACGACTTCCACTCAGGCTGCCTGGCACTAGTGCACCATGGGTCTCTTCATCCGGAAAGATTCAGCCTGACATTGTGCTCACAACCTAGAAGCACAACCCCTCATCACCATCTCCATCCATGTATCCCTTCTTCTTTCACCAAGACACACTTGACAATGTCCATGTCTGCGGTGGGACAAAGGGGAGAGGAGGTGCCTGAAGAGGAAAGAAGAGGACACCTATGCACCAGTCCTGGACATTCTATTCTCTCTTCTCTTCTTTGCAGCCAAATAGGTATTATGATGCTCATTTTCAGTTGAGAAACTGACACTCAAATATATCAAGCAATTTCCCCCAAACAGCAGTCAGTGAGTACCCACACCAGGATTTATAGTGCTGGCTCCTGGCTCCAACACTTTTGGGATACAATACCATGATTCTGAGTGTGGACCCAGTTCAAATTTCAGCCTCTTCACGGATGAGCTGTGTGACTTGGGGTTAGGTGGTTGCCTGACCTCCATTTGTGAAGTAGGTTCTCAATGAGACTATCTGCCTCACAGAGCTGCTGGGAGAGCTAAGTGAGGGAGTTTATGGAAGGTGCTTACTGCATACCAGGTACAACCCAAGTGCTCAATAAAGGCCTCTTGTTTTACTGTTTTTTTCACTACCTCCTCCGTCTCTCCACCTCTCCAGGACTTCACTGTGAAGACACCCCCAGCCCTTTCTATCTTTTAGGCACTTTTGTTAATGAGCTTCCTCAGAGAGGCCCTAAGATGGTGGGTTTTCCATGCTAAAAAGGGTGGTGAGAAAATGCCAACCTTAAAGACCATTAAGGAAAAGTTCACCACAACATTCTGGTTCACCAGCCCTCCCAAGAACATTTCTGAGAACTACATTTCTTATATTCAAAGCTGCAGGGAACATCCAACTTGATTATTTTGACAAACCTTGATAAATCCCCGTACAAGCTCTGGGCAGTCCTGGAACTACATTGGTTCTGACAATGTACCCACTGTGTCATTGAGATTTAGTCATAGAGATTAGAAAACTTTGCACCCCAAGAAATGAATGGGAGAAGACACAGAGCGTTCGCAAAACTGGGTGCTGAAAAGCTAGGGGTGGAGAAAAGGGAGCCTCTCATGAGAATGGGCCCTCACAAAAGCATGGCACTGAGGATTCTATCTCTTGCCAGTGAGCCTGGCATAATATTTATTTATTTATTTTATAATTTCTCATTTACATTTCATTGTTCTACATCTTTGTTGGACACAATATGGTTTTTCAAAGCATGCATGCGGTGCGTGATAATCAAATCAAAGATATTACCGTATTCATCATCTCCACAAAGAACATTGCATTATGTTGTGCATGTTCAGTTTCTATTCTCCTAGTGTGTGTGCGTATGTGTATGTGTGTATGATTGGCAACACCTTATTTTTACACCCTGTGTGGTATACCTGGCATGATATTGATTAATTCATTTATGACAAGAAATATAGCCATCAGGTGGTTGATTGCCACAACTCTCTCTCTGAAAACAAATATACAAAGGAAGATACTTACATTCGAAAAGCAGCTTGACCAGCTTGAAATCAGAATCATTACAGTGAGCTGCAAGAATATAATGAACTGGTCATCACCCTAGAACCTTTATACCCCTCTCTTCTTGGAGGACTTCTTTGCAGCCCAGACCCCATACTTGAGACTAGAAGTAGAGCACCCTCTCCCTGGAATTCATTTTTCATTTTATGGAATAATATTTTCAAAAAATTTTCCCTGAGGCACCCAAGGGTGATAGATTTCAGATTACAAGTAAATTAAAAAATAGATTTCAATGTAAACTTTTTAAAGTAGGTAATTAAGAATTAACTAGTGGGGCCAACAAGTGGCATGGTGGTTAAAGGCGCTAGACTCCCGGACCTGGTGGCTTGCTTTCTCCCTTTCTCTCTCTCTCTTACTCTATCCCTCTCTGGTCAAATTAAGAAAGAAAGAAAGAAGAAAAGAAAGAGAGAAAGAGAGAAGAAAGAAAGAAAGAAAGAAAGAAAGAAAGAAAGAAAGAAAGAAAGAAAGAAAGAAAGAAAG
>NW_006159650.1:3034460-3036440 GCF_000334495.1 Tupaia belangeri chinensis
AATAATAATAAAAGAATTAGATAGTCAAAACTCATCCACAACAAGTGTATAAAGAGGCCAACTTTGAGAAATAGAAGATTTGTAAAGGAAACCAGCAGTTAGCGTAATGGCTATGTCGCTGGATTCCCACGTAGTCAACTGCAGTTCACGTCCCGGACCCGGTGGCTTAAAACTCACGCCGGGCGCGTGTGCGTGCGTGCCCAAGATCCTGAGAGGAGAATGGAGGAGAAGGGATTGTGGCGTGACCATCCCCTCTGGGGGGTGATTTCTCGCTTTCTGTGTCTATGTCTCTCTCTGTCTGGCGAGCACACACGACCTATAGCATAAAAAATTATATATACCCCCCCCCAAAAAAAAAGATTTGTAAAAAGGATCTCTCTGGAGAAAAACTTTGAGACACCTTCAAAGAAGGCAAGAGAGTCTATATCTCCCTTACTCTCAAGTCAAGAATCCCACTTCCACATGGTTGACTGGAGACCTTACTCAGTGTGCTCTGGATTTGAGGAAGCCTGGTGGACTGCTACTTGACATCTATGTGCAGAACCTACCAGTGAGAAGCTGTGGGCTATGATCTTGCAGCAGCAGAGCAAAAAGAGGAAGCCTGGACACCGTGGGCATGAGGTCCACATGAGGTGGTTCCTCCCATTGACCGGACATTGACCAGACCATGTAATGTCTATTCTGGAGTCCTTCAAAGATCACCATCAAGAGATCCTGGGAGAATGGGCCTCCACCAGCAGAGGCCTTAGTGAAGTACCTCATCCTCCATAAGGCCTCCCAGACATTCCTGCACCCCTTACTCTAAATCTAACTTCATGCACACACACTCCCCAGGCCCTGTGTCTCCAGCTTTGGGGGTCACTGAATCATCACAGGTTGCAAGAAGGGACAAGCCAGAGTGTGTCATGGGAAAGATCAGTCCCTTAGTATCTGTCTTAAACTGTTTGTGCTATACAACAAAGTGCCTGAGACTGAGTAATTATTTCCCACAGTACTGGACACTGAGAAGTCCAAGATCAAGGCATGGGCAGGTTCTGTGTCTTGTGAGGGGTGCTTTCTGCTTCCAAGATGGTGTTTTATTACTGCGTCCTCTGGAAGAGATGGACACGGTGTCCTCGCTAGGCAGAAGAGTCAAATAACCCTTCAAGCCTTCCCTCCTTTTTTGCCTGAGAGTGTGTACACTCACCAGAGAGAGAAAGAGTAATGGGGGTTGGGGGAGAACCCCTCCCAGTGGGACACGGTCATGCCACAATCCTGTCTATTCCATTTCTCCATCCCGACAGTATCTCAGGCATACTCATACACATGCCCGGTGAATTATTCCAGCTACTAGGGCTGGAACTCAAACCACAATTGGCCATGGAGGATATGGCTCCTTTAGTCACTAGGCCATGTGGCCAACCCCTTGAGTCCTTTCAGAAGGCACTAGTCTAGGAAGACAGAGTCCATAGGCCCAATCATCTCTAAAGCTCCCCCCCACCCCCCCCACACACACCTCTTAATAGGTGGCACTGGGCACTGGAGATTAAGTTTCAACAAGGAATTTTGGAAGAGATGAAAATGCTCGAAGCATCGCAACATCACAGGCAGAAGTAAGTAAACCAAGGTCAACATAAAAAGTAAGAAATGGAAGCCAGTAGGAAGTCCATAGGCCCAATCATCTCTAAAGCTCCCCCCCACCCCCCCCACACACACCTCTTAATAGGTGGCACTGGGCACTGGAGATTAAGTTTCAACAAGGAATTTTGGAAGAGATGAAAATGCTCGAAGCATCGCAACATCACAGGCAGAAGTAAGTAAACCAAGGTCAACATAAAAAGTAAGAAATGGAGGCCAGTAGGAAGCTTGGTGGTTAAGGCACTGAACTCCCACATGGTCAACCTCGGTTCAAGTCGCAGACCTGGTGGCTTGAAATTCACACTTGGTATGTGTGTATGTATGCCCAAAATCCAGGAGGAGAATGGAGGAGAAGGGATTGAA
>NW_006159650.1:3036525-3039053 GCF_000334495.1 Tupaia belangeri chinensis
TCTCTCTCTCTCTCTCTTTCCAATAAGCACACATGCTCTAGGGCAAAACAAAAAAAAAGAGAGAGAGAGAGAGAGAGAGAGATGTTTTTATCTGCCTCCTCAACCCTTATGAATTACAAGTCATACAGAGAATTTGCAGCTTTAAATCAGAAAGCCAGATATGACATCTGATATTCTTAGCACAGTCACATACAGAAAGTCCTAAATGCAGGTGTTCAGAACTTTGCATTTTTTTAAAAGAATTATTTATTTTATTTTATTTATCATTATTTATTTTTAAATTTACTTTCTACAGCACACACGTGCTCACCAGAGAGAGGGAAAATAAGAAAGCAAGCCACTGGGTTCTGGAGTCGAACCAGAAATCAACCATATGGGAGTCGAGTGCCTCAACTGCCATGCCACCTGCTGGCCCCAGACTTTGCATTTTTAACAAATACCCTGAAGAGATTCTGGGAAACTACAGTCTGAGAACCAAATGGAGGAAAAACATCATTACTCACACTGTACAGACAAGGGGAGGTACCCCAGCAGGCTGAAATGGCTTGCCCTGAGTTCCATTTGATCAAGCTGCACAAAGAGTCCCTGTTCCCTAACTTCACCCCATCCCCCAGCCCTCTGCCTCCTTCCTGGTGGTGGAAACCGTATCACGGTCACTTGTAACTCAGGTGGAAGAACGAGTGAACGAACAATTGAATTCTTTCCCTCAGGACCACATGCGACATACTGCCCGCTATGTCCTTTGGGACAGAGGCAGGAATCGAAACATATGTCTGAAGACAAAGGCTGGCAGAAGAAGACATCCAAAGTGAGTGGCTCTGTGTTGCCGACTCCTGACATTTACCCCTTAGATAACTGAAAAAATGTCTATGTGTTTCCATGTTAATCTTTAAATAGTCACCCTTTTCTAAGACTCTGGGAGGAACAGACAGATGACAAAAAGGAGAGGGCTGCCATGTGCTTTCCTCCATGCTGTCTCCCCTGAATTCCTGAGCCTGAGCAGGCTCACATCCCAGAGCAGTGGTACACATACAGGACACTTCACAGTCGACAGACGTGGTCCGTGCAACTTAATTGGTTCCATCACTGTTTTTTCAAGGAAGCCGAAAGACAGGCGCACTTTCAGCTTTCCGCTCCCATTCACAGAGGATGTAAATTGATCTTACTCTCATTTTGAGGAGCATACCCCAGCCCAGACACTTTGTGTGACAGTAGGAATTGATATTTTCCTTTTGTGTCCATTTGAGTAAGCCAAGTGGACTGATGAAGTACTTCTCCAGAACCTAGCAGAAAGCTGTCGGCAACCACGATGGGGTCTGGGGCAGCGGCGGTGGACACATCGCATGCAGAACACGTTTATCAGCCGGTCAGGGCTCTGGGACTTACTGCCTGTCAAACCCAGCAATTACACGTTGCAGTTTCGACAATTAAAAAGTGTTTAAGCATCTGCTACTTAAATAGTAATAAATTAAAAACAGAGAAATGAAACTTAAATCAGGAAAATGAGCAGAGAAGTAAAAGGTTTGTATAAATGTAGAAGCCATATTTTTTCATTTCTCAAATGATCCTTTGACAAACTAAAAATAAGCACTTGCTCAGGTGCCCAATGTATAAAATAAATCTGAATAAGCTTAATGAAAATCAGGCAGAAATCCATAAAGAAATCTAATATCCCTGCCCTCTTGCTTCTAATTGGTCTGAGTTCACTTTCCACAGACTTTCAGGGAGAGGAAGGTCAACAGGCCACCAGGGACATGAGCTGGGGCCAGAGCTCAGCCAGCTCCTTGGCTGTGTGCTGCCCATGCCAGGCAGAGCTGGACAGGAAGTGGGCTGAGCACTGGAGACTATCACACAGATTACTTTATAGGCTCTAGTTACTTTTAAAAAGGGCTTGCCACTTTCAAGTGTAGTTCCGTTTTAAAGAATGATCATTCTCAATTATCAATGACTATATTTTTACTCCTGCACATTTTGGCATTTGTTTTCAACTCTATTAAAAAATAGTTGTGGGTGGGACCAGCAGATGGAGTAATGGTTATGTTGCCAAACCTCAACTCAGTCGACTACAGTTCGAGTCCCAGACCCAGCAACTTCAAACTCATGCTGGGCATATGTGAGAATGGAGGACAAGGGATTTCAGCATGGCCATTCCTTTCTGGGGGTGATGTCTCTCTTTCTGTCTCTCTATCTCTCTGTCTCCCTGGTGAGTGCACCAGCCCTATAGCTAAAAAAATCCCTCAAAAAATGTACTTAGTCATAAAAAACAAGACCCTGACTTTTGTTAGAAAGTGAACAAACATGGAAGATTTACTGGTAAGTGAAGCAAGCCAGGCTATGAAGGAGAGACGTTGTATGTGTCCACTTAGTATATATCAACTGTCTGCACTCTGAAACTGAAAGATCAGAGGATACAGAAGCATGGAAAATGTTTATAGATATTGGATACAGTATGGGAAGAGGATGGGAGAATGAGGAGAGTTTGAGGAAAAACATTAAGGAGAAAAATAGAGAGGCAAGACATTTATGAA
>NW_006159650.1:3047296-3058357 GCF_000334495.1 Tupaia belangeri chinensis
GTCTCCTTTAGTCACTAGGCCATGTGGCCAACCCCTTGAGTCCTTTCAGAAGGCACTAGTCTAGGAAGACAGAGTCCATAGGCCCAATCATCTCTAAAGCTCCCCCCCACCCCCCCCACACACACCTCTTAATAGGTGGCACTGGGCACTGGAGATTAAGTTTCAACAAGGAATTTTGGAAGAGATGAAAATGCTCGAAGCATCGCAACATCACAGGCAGAAGTAAGTAAACCAAGGTCAACATAAAAAGTAAGAAATGGAGGCCAGTAGGAAGCTTGGTGGTTAAGGCACTGAACTCCCACATGGTCAACCTCGGTTCAAGTCGCAGACCTGGTGGCTTGAAATTCACACTTGGTATGTGTGTATGTATGCCCAAAATCCAGGAGGAGAATGGAGGAGAAGGGATTGAAGCATGATCGTTCCCCCTGGAGTGGGGGGGGCGTGATTTCTTACTTTCTCTCTCCCTGTCTCTCTCTCTCTCTCTTTCCAATAAGCACACATGCTCTAGGGCAAAACAAAAAAAAAGAGAGAGAGAGAGAGAGAGAGAGATGTTTTTATCTGCCTCCTCAACCCTTATGAATTACAAGTCATACAGAGAATTTGCAGCTTTAAATCAGAAAGCCAGATATGACATCTGATATTCTTAGCACAGTCACATACAGAAAGTCCTAAATGCAGGTGTTCAGAACTTTGCATTTTTTTAAAGAATTATTTATTTTATTTTATTTATCATTATTTTTAAATTTATTTTCTACAGGACACACGTGCTCACCAGAGAGAGGGAAAATAAGAAAGCAAGCCACTGGGTTCTGGAGTCGAACCAGAAATCAACCATATGGGAGTCGAGTGCCTCAACTGCCATGCCACCTGCTGGCCCCAGACTTTGCATTTTTAACAAATACCCTGAAGAGATTCTGGGAAACTACAGTCTGAGAACCAAATGGAGGAAAAACATCATTACTCACACTGTACAGACAAGGGGAGGTACCCCAGCAGGCTGAAATGGCTTGCCCTGAGTTCCATTTGATCAAGCTGCACAAAGAGTCCCTGTTCCCTAACTTCACCCCATCCCCCAGCCCTCTGCCTCCTTCCTGGTGGTGGAAACCGTATCACGGTCACTTGTAACTCAGGTGGAAGAACGAGTGAACGAACAATTGAATTCTTTCCCTCAGGACCACATGCGACATACTGCCCGCTATGTCCTTTGGGACAGAGGCAGGAATCGAAACATATGTCTGAAGACAAAGGCTGGCAGAAGAAGACATCCAAAGTGAGTGGCTCTGTGTTGCCGACTCCTGACATTTACCCCTTAGATAACTGAAAAAATGTCTATGTGTTTCCATGTTAATCTTTAAATAGTCACCCTTTTCTAAGACTCTGGGAGGAACAGACAGATGACAAAAAGGAGAGGGCTGCCATGTGCTTTCCTCCATGCTGTCTCCCCTGAATTCCTGAGCCTGAGCAGGCTCACATCCCAGAGCAGTGGTACACATACAGGACACTTCACAGTCGACAGACGTGGTCCGTGCAACTTAATTGGTTCCATCACTGTTTTTTCAAGGAAGCCGAAAGACAGGCGCACTTTCAGCTTTCCGCTCCCATTCACAGAGGGTGTAAATTGATCTTACTCTCATTTTGAGGAGCATACCCCAGCCCAGACACTTTGTGTGACAGTAGGAATTGATATTTTCCTTTTGTGTCCATTTGAGTAAGCCAAGTGGACTGATGAAGTACTTCTCCAGAACCTAGCAGAAAGCTGTCGGCAACCACGATGGGGTCTGGGGCAGCGGCGGTGGACACATCGCATGCAGAACACGTTTATCAGCCGGTCAGGGCTCTGGGACTTACTGCCTGTCAAACCCAGCAATTACACGTTGCAGTTTCGACAATTAAAAAGTGTTTAAGCATCTGCTACTTAAATAGTAATAAATTAAAAACAGAGAAATGAAACTTAAATCAGGAAAATGAGCAGAGAAGTAAAAGGTTTGTATAAATGTAGAAGCCATATTTTTTCATTTCTCAAATGATCCTTTGACAAACTAAAAATAAGCACTTGCTCAGGTGCCCAATGTATAAAATAAATCTGAATAAGCTTAATGAAAATCAGGCAGAAATCCATAAAGAAATCTAATATCCCTGCCCTCTTGCTTCTAATTGGTCTGAGTTCACTTTCCACAGACTTTCAGGGAGAGGAAGGTCAACAGGCCACCAGGGACATGAGCTGGGGCCAGAGCTCAGCCAGCTCCTTGGCTGTGTGCTGCCCATGCCAGGCAGAACAGGACAGGAAGTGGGCTGAGCACTGGAGACTATCACACAGATTACTTTATAGGCTCTAGTTACTTTTAAAAAGGGCTTGCAACAGTGTAGTTCAGTTCCGTTTTAAAGAATGATCATTCTCAATTATCAATGACTATATTTTTACTCCTGCACATTTTGGCATTTGTTTTCAACTCTATTAAAAAATAGTTGTGGGTGGGACCAGCAGATGGAGTAATGGTTATGTTGCCAAACCTCAACTCAGTCGACTACAGTTCGAGTCTCAGACCCAGCCGCTTCAAACTCATGCTGGGCATATGTGAGAATGGAGGACAAGGGATTTCAGCATGGCCATTCCTTTCTGGGGGTGATGTCTCTCTTTCTGTCTCTCTATCTCTCTGTCTCCCTGGTGAGTGCACCAGCCCTATAGCTAAAAAAATCCCTCAAAAAATGTACTTAGTCATAAAAAACAAGACCCTGACTTTTGTTAGAAAGTGAACAAACATGGAAAATTTACTGGTAAGTGAAGCAAGCCAGGCTATGAAGGAGAGACGTTGTATGTGTCCACTTAGTATATATCAACTGTCTGCACTCTGAAACTGAAAGATCAGAGGATACAGAAGCATGGAAAATGTTTATAGATATTGGATACAGTATGGGAAGAGGATGGGAGAATGAGGAGAGTTTGAGGAAAAACATTAAGGAGAAAAATAGAGAGGCAAGACATTTATGGACACAGAAAAGGTTTATTTTCAGATGATGACAATATGTAGAGTATCCCTAACTGGACTTTTATAAGATGTATTCATGTTGGAAATTAAATTTACAAGCTAAGTGATGTATGGTGATTGAATGTATAAAATATATTATTTTTTAACAAGTAAAAAATAAAATCAACTTTAAAAGAAAAATAGACGCCAGCAGGTGGTGTGGCAGTCAGGGTTCTGGGTCCTACATGGTCAACTGCAGCTCAAGTCCTGGACCTGGCAGCTTGAAAATCACAACAAATAAATATACTTTCTAAATATATTTAGAATATGTGAGGCATCTGTGGGCATATATGCACACGTGAGAATGGAGGAGAGTATAGCAGTAAAGGTGGTATAGCAGTAAAAGGCAAATCTCTGTGAGGCTGACCCACTTGGGAAGGTTCCAGGTTCACCTCGAGAGACCTCCATTATATTCCAGGCATGTGCACCCACGACCCAGGGCAGGCAAACAGTGGGGGTGGATTGCACAATCAAGACCCTGTCTGGATTTTTATTTCTCTCCTTCTACTTCTTTTTCTCTCTCTTTGTTTCTCTTATTTATGGAAGAGGTAAAATTAAATTTAAAAATAAATAAATAAGGGCCAGCAAGTGACAAAGTGGCTAAGGTGCTGGATTCTCACATGGTTGACCATGGTTGAAGATCTGGGCCTGGTGGTTTCAAATTCATGCCAGTCATGCATGCATGTGTGTCCAGAATCCCAGGAGGAGAATGAGGGAGAAGGGATTGTGGGATGGCCATCACCCCAGTAAGTGATTTTACACTTTCCCTCTCACTGTCTCTCACCAGTGAGTGCACATACCTTATGGTAAAAACATTAATTAATTAAATTAAATATAAATCAATCAACCAATCATCATCTATTTTAAAAAGTAGATAGCATTTTATGTTCTCTTTAGTTTAAAATTTTCCTTTGGACACATGCTGTTTAAGACTATTCTAACCTACAATATACGGTGTTTACAAAAAGTTTACAGAAAAATTGAATTAATACAAGTTTAAGTCGGTGCAAAAAAATAAATAAATAAAATCCACGGATTTCCATAATACACATTTGCCATGAATTTTTCAAAGACCCCTCATGTAGTTTATCACAGTTATCCCCCCCGCACACACACACACCAAACAAAACCCATAAATTAAAAGTTGAGCTGTGACATCATATGTAAGGAGAAAGGATAAAATTATGTGAACACAGGCACTTGAACAATTCTGTCCATCAATTTATATAAATGCAATTCTGCATGTCTTCATATCGCACATGATTTCATCTCCCACACTCTTCTAAAAACCCTGATGCAGTAAAAACAACTTTTTACTTGTATTCTATTAATAATGACTGCTTTGGTTCTTAGCTCAAAAATAATTTGTTTTGGGTTTTGTTTTGCACAGTGATTACATTAGATGTGGGTGGAAGCCAGTGCTGAGCGGCTATATAAATGAGCATTCAGAATGTATAATTGGTGCAGCTTAGAACTGCCATCCTTACCCTTTTCCAGTGTGGACATTAAACCAGCTTCTTTACTGCGTCTCTTCTACAATTACAGGGAACTTTAGCTGTGGCTCTAATTGGATGTTTTACTTAAGCATGCTAGAAATCCTGGTGTCAAAACAAGAGCTCAGGGTTCAGAATCAACTGACCCAAGCCAGTCTCTGCTTCCCACAAATAGAGTGACCTTCAGGAAGATACCTTCTTTTCTTTCTCTGTCTTAAAAGTCAAGGTCAGCAGGTGACATGGTGATTAAGACACTGGATCCCATATGGTCAACTCTGGTTTTAGTCTTGACCTGGCAGCTTGAAATTCAATATGCTGGGTAAGTGTGCAATGCTGAAAATCCCAAGAGGAGAAAGAACTGTAGTGTGACCATCCCCTCAGGTGAATGAATTCTCACTTTCCTTCTTTATCTCTTTCTCTGTGGTGAGTGCATAATCTTTTTAAAAAGTCAAAATGGGCATAATAACATCCTTACATAATGCCCAGGACCATCATCAAGTTCAAATGAATGTATGTGTGCACACAATCAAAATAAGCTGAGCTGGGGCCAGCAGCGGGTATAGTGGTCAAGGTGCTGGATTCCCACATTGTTCGCTGCAGTTCAAGTCCTGAACCTGGTGGGTGACTTGAAACTCAACACCAGGCGTGTGTGCATGTGCCCTCAAGGTCCTGAAAGGAGAAAGTAGGAGAAGGGATTGCAGCACAGCATTT
This sequence comes from Tupaia belangeri chinensis, assembly GCF_000334495.1. Lineage (NCBI taxonomy): Eukaryota > Metazoa > Chordata > Mammalia > Scandentia > Tupaiidae > Tupaia > Tupaia belangeri. The sequence continues at coordinate 3,052,527 of NW_006159650.1, forward strand.
TCCCTCTGATTGCTTCTGTTTCTGAGGAAAAGAGACAGAAGAAAAATCTCTCTCAAAAGAAAGTTAACTGACCTGCTCATGCATGCCCCTGTGTAGAGGGACCAGCAGTTGGGGTAATGGCTACGTCACTGGACTCCCATGTAGTTGACCGCAGTTCGACTCCTGGACCTGGTGGCTTAAATACATGCCGGGCATGTGTATGTGCGTGCCCAAGATCCTGAGGACAATGGAGGAGAAGAGAATGCAGCATGGTCATCCCTCCGGGGGGTGATTTCTCGCTTTCTGTCTCTGTCTCCCTCTGTCTTTCTGGTGAGCACACACACCCTGTAGCAAAAACCTCTCCAAAAAATAATGAAAGTTAACTGACCTGATTAAATTATAATCATAACACATATGATATGCATCTCTCTCTTTTTTTTTTTTTTAAAGAGATTGTTGCCACAGGGCATGTGTGCTCCCTGGAGAGACAGAAAGACAGAAAGCAAGCAATCACTCCCCCCACCCCTGTCAGGGGGATAACCATGCTGTAATCCTTTCTCTGTTCTCCTCTTGGGATTTTAGACATGCATGCATATGTGCCTGGTGTAAGTTTTAAGCCACTGGATCCAGTACTCAAACCACTGAAGACTACATGGGAGTCCAGCAATGTAATCATTATACCCTCTGCTGGTTCCAAGATCTCTTTGATATATAGCTATTATTAAACATTTCAAAGCAAAATAAAAGCACTTCAGTGTAAATATGGGGAGACCTGTGATTATATTTTTCATAGAAAAAAATAAAAACTGACAATTGGCATACCAAGAAATGTTCAACCTCACTGACTTCTAATTAAAAAAAAAAAAAAGGAGGGGTAATGAAGGAATACATTTTAGTTTATCAGTTCAGCAAAGACAATGAACACATAAGTTCCAAGACTGATGGAACCGAGAGGAATGAGACATTTTCATATAGACATTCCCCACAAGGTACAAATTGATACTAACTTCCTGGACAGCAAGTTGGCAATATGTGTTAATGACCACTAATTATGTATTTTGACCCAGTAATAGCAGAAAGTTTAAAGAAAAAATTTAAAGTTAAAGAAAATGCTATAGATACCCACAAAGATTTCTTTTCACTTAGTTTATGGTAGATAAAGTCATCCCAGTGTTCAATGGCATGTAATTACAGTGAAGTTAATAAAATATAACAGATGTGTTAGAAGAATATTTAATGATATGAAAAAATAACATGATATGGGAATAGTTAACATACTCATACAATAAAATAGTATGCACTAATTAAAATGGCATTGTGAAAACTTAATTTTAGTGGCATGGTAAGTGTTCATATGTATATTAAACATAGATGACTATATAGATATAAATATAGATATATAATCATATAGTACAATCTATTTGAAACATAAAATATTATATATACTTACAATTTTGTACATGTAAAAAAATTAACAATAATTTATTTAGTTCTTAAATTTATTCTAAGTTTTCTAAAAGGGAGTAGAATTAGGCTTCACGGCAGATACTGTGAGCTGCCAAGACTATACAATATTACCTACAATCTCATTTCTTCTTGCTAATCAAACCCCAGTATTCTTCACAAAGCCTGGGCCACCCCAGGACATGAATAATGATTAGTCTAGGTTGAGAACAAACATGACGAATAATCACCGTATTCGTGTTGGAAAAAAACCACATGGTACACTGTAAAGATGTACAATGATTAAATGTAAATTTTTAAATGTAAAAAAAAAGTAAATATTTTTAAAGAATTATTTTGTTTATCTTTATTTGTTTATTTATTCATTTGTTTACTTCAACTTGACCAGAGAGGGACAGAGTGAGAAAGAGAGAAAATGAGAAAGCAACCCTCCAGGTCTGGGAATCAAACCGTGGTTGGCCATGTGGGAATACAGTGCCTTTAACCACCATGCCACCTGCTGGCCCCATAAATAATATTTTTAATGATTTGAAATAATGCTAATTTAACTATTTTCAGGGGAAAATGAAAAAACAATTGAAATAATAAATTGAGAAATAAGGAATGTGTCTTTGTCCACTCAGATGGCTATAATAAAAAAATACATACTGGGAAGATTATAAACAACAGAAACTCCCCAGGCATTACAGACTCTAACTCTACTCCATAAATCAGAGAAGAGAGTACTTCACAAAATCAATAAACAAATCTCTATAGCTTTTTTATACATCAACAATTAATGAACAGAGGAAGAATTGAAAAGTGCAATCTCATTTATAATAGCCACAAATAAAAAATAAATTAAATACTTAGCAATAAGTTAACTAAACAAATACAAGACCTCTTTAAGAAAAGCTATGAAAAACTGAAGAAAGAAACTGAAAATGGCACAAAAATAGAAATACAATCCTTATTCTTGGATTGGAACAATCAATGTAATTAAAATGTTATTCTGCCCAAATTAATTTATAAATTCAATAAAATTCCAATGAAATTACCAGAGACATTCTTCACAGAAGTAGAAAAAAACAACTGCAAAACTTGTCTGGTTTCATAAAAGACCCTGTGTCACCAAGACAATACTGTGTAAAAAGAAAAGTTGTAAAGTTGGCAGTATCTCAATACCCACCCTCAAAACATATTACAAAGCTATCATAATCAAAACAGCATGATACTGGCACAATACTAGACACATAGGCCAATACAACAGAATAGAGAATCCATAAATAAACCCCAAAATACACAATCAAGTATATATGCATGATTTTGTCAAAAATCAAGATATTTGACAAAGAACACAGGACAATTTAGTGGAGAAAATAAAGTATCTTCAGCAAGGGGTGCTGGGAATACTGTATATCCACTTGCAGAAAGATGAAAGTAGACCCCTATCTCTCATCATTAATAAAAGTCAATTCAAAATGAACCAAAATCTTACAGTGAATGAATGTCAATAAATCAATTTAAATTTAAAAGAAAAATGAACCAAAATCTATATGTAAAGCCTCAAACTATAAAACTACTTGTGGAAAACAAAGGAAACACTTGAAGATATTGGGTTAGGCAAAGAAAGAATTAGGCAAAGAAAGAATAAGACTCCTTTAGTTTTTGCAACAACTCTAAAAATAGGCAAGAAGGATAACAACAAGCTAAAATGTGCTGCATAGCAAATAAATGAAGGAACAGCCTACAGAATGAGAGAAAATATTTGCAAACTATACTTCAAATAAGATATTAATAACCAGAATATATAGAGAACTCAAGCAGTTCACCTGCAGAAAAATTAAAAATCCTATTTTAAAATAAGCAATTGAGGGACTGGCAGATGGCATGGTAGTTGGCTGACTAGTTGCAGACCTAGCAACTTGTTTTCTTGCTATTACTTTCTCTCTCTCTCTCTCTCTTTCTCTCTCTCTCTCTCTCTCTCCCTGGTCAAATTAAAAAATAATACTAATAACGAATGGAATTAAATAAATAAATAACTTAAAAAAAAAAGACAATTGACCATTTGTGGCCAAAAAGCATATTGAAAAAAACTGTTCACTATCACTTATCATAAGGGAAATATAATTTAAAATCACACTTACTATCACTTATCATAAGGGAAATATAATTTAACCCCACACTTGGTATCACCTAACCCCAGTCAGAATGATAAAAAAGAAGAAGAAGAAAAAGAAGAAGAAGAAGAAGGGGTAGGGGAAGGGGAAGGTGAAGGGGAAGGCGAAGGTGAAAGCAAAAAAGAAGAAGAAGAGAAAAGTATGTGCTAGGGAGGTTGTGGTGAAAGAAAACCCTCTTGTACTGTGGGTGAGTACATAACTTAGTACAGCCCCTGGGGGGAGGGCGGGGGGAATGGAGGTTTCTTAAAAATGTATAAATATAACTATCATATAACCCAGCGATCATACTCCTGGGCATTTGCATGGTAACTTCAGCATTATTCACAATATCTCTATCTATATATCTATCTATATGTATGTATATACACCAAGAAAGAAAAAGACAGAAAGAAGGAAGAAAAGTTGGAAGAGCAAAAATTTATGGTGCATATCATAATGTAGTGTCCTTTGTTGAAAATGATGAATGTGGTATTATCCTTGATTTGATTATTTCACATTGCATACATGCTTTGAAAATCCATATTGAACCCCACAAAGATGTACAACAACTAAATGTAAATTAAAAATTATAAAATTAAATTAAAGACAAAGAAACTTATTTCTACATTTCTGAAGGCTAGGAAGTTCAAGATCAAGGTGTTCAGTGTCTGGCAATGGCCCTCTTCCTAGTTTTTAGACAGACCACTTTTCAGTCTGACCTCACATGATGGAAAGGACTAAGGAGCTCTCTGAGACTTCTTTATAAGGGTTCTAATCCTATTGATGAAAGTTCTGCCATCACGACTTAATCATCTCCCAAAGGCCCTCCAAGTTACTACTGTCACCTTGGAGTTTATGATTTCAACATATGAATTTAGGAGAGGTGGTACATAAATATTCAGACCATAGCAGAAGATATGAGTATCTCTTTTAACATTTATATATTTATTTATCTAGTTATTTGTTGTGATTTTTGAGCCACTGAATTCAGGACTTGAAATGGATTCAGCCATGTGGGAGTCCAGTGCCTCAAACTCTCTGCCACCTGCCAGCCCCAAAGTATGAGCTTTTATTTTAATAATTATTTTGTTTTATTTCATTTATTCTTATTATTTTTCAATTTGACCAGAGAGAGAGAGAAAGAGAGAAAGGAAAAGTGAGAAAGCAAGACACCAGCTCCAGGACTTCAGTCATAGTTGGTCATGTGGGAATCCAGCATCTTGACCACCATGACAACTGCTCGCCCAGGTATGCGTATTTCTAAAAGGAAAAACAGAGGAGAAGAAAGATGAGGAGAAAGAAAAGAGGTAAAGGAGACATGAAGAAATAATTCAAAAGAGAAAAAGAAAAGAAATTTAAAAAATCATTTAGTTGCATTTAAGCTAGAAAATTAACAAAGTTGCAGTGTTCACTTAGTGCTGGTGAAGATGAAGTGATATTTCTTGTGGGGAGATATATGAGATATATGAGTGCACCTTATAGCTAAACAGCTTTTCTTTCTTTTTTTTTCCTTTTTTGGAGAGGTTTTTGCTATAGGGCGTGTGCACTCGCCAGAGAGACAGGGGAATGACCATGCTGCAATCCCTTCTCCTCCATTCTCCTCTCTGGATCTTGGGTACGCACATATACACGCCCGGCGTGAGTTTAAGCCACCTGGTCAGGGACTGGAACTGCAGTCAACTGCATGGGAGTCCAGCGACATAGTCATTACGCTAACTACTGGTCTCTAAAAAACTTTTCTTTGAGAGAGATTTTTGCTATAGAGCATGTGTGCTCACTGGAGAGACAGAAAATGATAACCCCTCTTCACCCCCAGGGAGGGATGGCCATGCCGCAACTCCTCCATTCTCCTCTCAGGATTTTGGGCGTGCATGCACACACACTCACCAGCATGAGTCTAAACCACTGGCTCTGGGATTCGAACCATGGTCGCCTACATGGGAGTCCTGTGATGTAACCATTATGCCATCTGCTAGCCCCTGTGGCTTTGTAATTTTATTCTAGTAATCTTTCATAAGAAAGTAATCCAGGGGCCAGCAGGCGACATGGTGTTTCAGGACACTAGACTCCTGGTAGCTTGCTTTCTCACTTTCTCTCTCTCTCTTCTCTCTCCTAGTCTGTCCCTCTCTGACCAAATTTAAATAAATAAAGTTAAATAAAATAATTCTTTTTTTTTTTTGGAGAGGTTTTTTTCGCTATAGGGTGTGTGCGCTCGCCAGACAGACAGAGAGAGACAGAGAGACAGAAAGC
>NW_006159650.1:3058408-3072622 GCF_000334495.1 Tupaia belangeri chinensis
CTCTCGGGATCTTGGGCACGCACGCACACACGCCCGGAGTGAGTTTTAAGCCACCGGGTCCAGGACGCGAACCACGGCCGACTATGTGGGAGTCCAGCGACATAGCCATTACTCTAACTGCTGGTTTTCGTAAATAAAATAATTCTTAAAAAAAAAAAGTAATCCGAACCATAAAATATCCAGGATCTAAATTTCTCACATGAGGGAAAATTTCAGGCTAATTGGTTATGATATCCCTTTACAAACATGATTATTAAGAGATCTAATGGCAGAGAAACATTTGAAATTATATTTTTCAGGGAAAAAAATCAACATGATATATGTTGCATGAATATTTTTTACCCTAAAAATATTCCAAAAATATGGAAGGAGACCAGCAAGTGGTGTGATGGTTAAGGCACTAGGCTCCTACATGGCTGACTCCAGTTCAAGTCCCAGATCTGGCAGCTTGCTTTCTCACATCACCTCCCTCTCTCTGTTTCTCCCTAGTGAGCACACATGCCCTATAACAAGTTTACAAAATAATAATAATAATTAATTTAACCTAATTTTAAAAATATGGAAGGCAATATGCCACTATACAGTCATGTGTTGCCTAACGAGAGGGAGACATTCCAAGAAATATGTCTTTTGGCAATTTCATCATTGTGTGCACACACCATAGAGTGTACTTACACCAAGAGAAATGGGTACACCCACACTCCATCGTTTAGTCTATTATTAGGCTACAAACCTGTACAGCATATTGTTATACTGAACACTTATAGGTAAATAGAACATAGTGAACATATCTAAACAAAGAAAAGGTACAGTAACAATATGGTATAAAAGATAAAAATTGGTACACTGGCACAGGGCACTTACCGGAAGTTGCTCTAGGTAAGGCCATGTGGTGAGTGAATGTGAAGGCACAGACACTACTGTAGACTTCATAAATACTGTATACTTACGCTACACTAATTTATCATTTTTCTTCAATAATAAATTAACCTTAGTTTACTGTAACTTTTACTCTTACTATAACTTTTATTTTCAAAAAGTTTTTCAACTCTTTCATAACAGCTTCAAATGCAAACTCATATATAGCTGTATACACAAAAAAAATTATTTATATGCTTGTTCTATAAGCACTAAAACTTTTTTTTCCATTTTTTAATTTTTTTAATTCCTATAAGCACTAAAACTTTTTTTTCCATTTTTAAATTTTTTTAACTCTTTTTTTTTTAGAGATATTTTTGCTTGGGACTAGCAGATGGTGTAATGGTTACATCACTGGACTCACACGTAGTTGATCGCATTTCAAGTCTTGGACCCAGGGGTGGAAACTCATGCCAGGTGGGTGTGCGTGTGTGCCCAAAATCCAGAGAGGAGAATGGATTGTGGAGTGCCCATCTCCCCTGGGGGATAGGTAATTTCTCACCTTCAGTCTCTTTGTCTCTCTCTGTCTGTCCTGCAAGTGCACTTGCCCTATAGAAAAAAAAAACTCTCAAAACAAACAACAACAAAAAAGAGAGACATTTTTGCTCTAGGGCATGTGCATTCACTGGAGAGACAGAGACAGAGAGACAGATAGTGAGAAATCAACCTCCAGGGGGGATGACCACACCACAATCCCTTTTCCTCCTAACTCTTCTTAGGACCTTGAGCATGCATGCAAACACACCAGGTGTGAGGTTTAAGTTGCCAGGTCTAGGACCTGAACTGCAGTGAACTGTGTGGGAGTCCAGTGATGTAACCATTTCACCATCTGCTGGTCCCATATTCTTTAAGCTTTTTTGTTAAAAATTGAGTCACAAACACACACATTAGCTTAGTTCTACATGGGGTCAAAATCATCAATATCATGATCTACACCTGTACATCTTGTCCCACCAGAAAGGCCAAGGTGAACAAAAACAACGTGAGATTAAATCAAGCAAAAGAGAAAATGATGCAATCAAGAGGCATGACAAGGGGCCAGTAGGTGACATGGTGGTTAAGGTGCTAGACTGCCACATAGCCAGCAGCAGCTTGAATCCTGGACCTGGCAGCTTGCTTTCTTACCTTTTCTCTCTATCTCTCTGGTGGGCACATGTGCCCTATAGCAAGTTAAAGGGGAAATAATGAGGATAAATACAATTGAATAAATAATTCTTTAAAAGAGAGAGAGAGAGAGAGAGGACCAGGAGATGCCATAATGGTTACATTGCTGGACTCCCACATGGCCAACTGTGATTTGAGTTCCATACTTAGTGGCTTGAAACTCATGCCGAGTGTGTGTGTGTATGTGCCCAAAATTCCAGGAGGAGAAGAGGTTGTGGCTGACTATCCCCCTGGGGGGGTGATTTCTCACTTTGCCTCTGTCTCTGTCTCTCTCTCCGGTGAACATATGTGCCCTAAGGTGAAAACCTCTACAAAATAAAAAGAGAGAGGTGGATAAACCATCGATATGTGTACATGAGGCTGCTGCTGGTGTGACATGGCATATTATTTCACAGTAAACTTTTTTTTTTCCCAGTTTGCTATAGGGTTTGCTGGAGAGAGACACAGAAAGAAAGAGAATTCACTCCCAAGGAGATGACCATGCTGTAATCCCTTCTTCTCCATTATCCTCTTGGGATTTGGGATTGCATACACACATGCCCAGTGTTATTTTCAAGCCTCTGGGTCTGGGACTTGTATTGTGTAGTCAGCTATGTGGGTTCCAGCTTCCATGACACCTGCTGGACCTCAAACTTATTTTTATAAGTAGGAATACACTCTAAAATAATGATAAGAGTATTAAATAGTAAATACATAAAACAGTAACATAGCCATTGAGTATCACTGAGTACTGCGAACTGTGAATAACTAGTATGAACTATACTTTTATACACCTGGAAGCAGAGTAGGTTTGGTAATACGATCATCACCTTGACACACAGGAATGCATTTGGCTACAACACTACAACTATGACATCATCAGGTAACAGAAATTTTTCAGCTCTCTTGTATTGTTATGGGGCTATCATTCTATATATGATCAACTCATCATTGACTAAAATGTCATTAAGCAACACATGAGTATAACAATAGCTATCTTGGGACAACAGAAAAAGTGTTACTATTACTACTAGTTACTGTTTGTATATTTCTAAATTTTCTATAATGGGCAATTTTTCTTTGAAATAAATGAAAAGTCAGAATAAAAGTAAACATTTAAACTTACAAATAATTCAATTAAAAGAACATTTACTACTTAAGAAATGGCAAGCCCAAAAGCTACTTTGCTATTGCAGAAGTAATCCACATGAACCGTCCTCTGAATACGTGGCCCAGCAATCAGCTCTAATGAGCAGTTTACTCTCAGAGGCAGTTACAGAGTCCCATGCAGTGTCCACTTCTACTCTGTATCTCCTTCTGCTTCAGTGTCAGCTACAACTGGGACTCTCCTACAAAAACAGCAAATCAGTTCCACAGCCCAGGAGTCTAACAGGGGATTTGCTTCAATAAGACTGAATTTCTGCTGTTTTAATTTACACTCTTTGTGTGTCAATAAGTGATTTTTTTTGGTCTAGAGTATACTTCTTCATTTTATTCTGTGATGTGTGGGTATTAATCCATAGTCAGAAAACAGACCACAATTATATATATATATATTTTTAAAAAAAATTTATTAATTAAAGCCATTTTAAAAGTAAAGTTCAATAAAAAGAATAAATTTTTTCTTCAATAAGACTCTAAAAATGGGGACCAGCAGATGGCATAGCAGTTATATCACTGGACTCCCACATAGCCAGCCGTGGTTCATGTACCGGACCTGGTGGGTTGAAACTCATGCCAGGCACAGGTGCAAGGATGCCCAAGATTCCAGGAGGAAAATGGAGGAGAAGAGATTACAAGATGGCCATCCCCCCTGGGGGGGGGGAATTATTTCTCACTCTTATTCTCTCTCTCTCTATCTCTCTCTCTCTCTCTCTTTCTCTCTCTCTCTCTCAGGAGTGCACATACCCTAAGGCAAAAACCTCCAAAACAAAAACAAGAAGACTCTAAAATTGTTTCATTTCTGAGCCTAGCACCCAACAGTCCTGCAATGCTTCTCAGAGTAGAAAGGGATATGACATCTTTCCCGAGCACAAAGAGGAAGTCTTCAGAGGCAACTCTCGGAAATTTCATATGGGATTACATGTTTTGACAATAAGTTACAACACACGAATATTTCTTAAAGAGGGCTGCATGCTCCCCTCTAAGTGTCCTCTAAATGCAGGGAATTCACTCGTGAGTTTTCTTTTAGGTGATTTGATGACACAGCAGTCAACTAACAAGAGCCAAGATCCAAATAAGGCCCTCTGCCAGCTTTTGTAAATAAAGTTTTATTGGAACACAGCTATGCATGCCCATTCACTTATGTATTGCTTGTGGCTACTTTCATGCTACAATAATAGAGTTAGGTAGTTGCAACAGATCCTGTATGTCCACAAAGCCAACAACATTTATTATCTGGCCCTTTACAGAAAAGGTTTGCCCAATTCTGATGTTATATGTCAGGCCTTTAAAAATGTTTGGGTTTGCTAAGTCTGTCCTAGAGACACTATATAAGTCTCTTAAAATAAAGCTGATTTTCTTATTTCAACATTAAACTTTCTTTAGAGAAACACACTTATTACTTTACTTGCCTCTGTCTACAAGGAACAGAAAACCTGACTTACAGTGATGTAGACATGGGTATATTCAGCAGAAGTGATGGGTAGGCTGTGCAGGGCTGCACAGCATCTCACTGGTGTCTTCTGACTGCTTCTATCTTTCCATCCTTAGCAAGGAAGCTCTTATCTCAGCACTTTTCCTTATATCACAAGATGGCGACTACACCCACAGCCCTCATGATCACTATCTAGCAGGAAAAAGGAAAAGGAAAGCCAAAGGCAGGAAAAAAATTTTTTTCAAGAAAGGATGCCTTCCTTTCCTGAGACTCAAAGCTACTTCACAAAGCCCTAAGTTATGTCATATGGTTTTCTCAAATGACTTGGTTGCCTGGGAAAGTTACTTTTCTTTTTTCAGGCACATTGGGACTCTGTCTTAGTTCACTTACTGTTGTTGTAAGATAGTATCTGCAATTGAGTGAGTCATAAGTATAAGAGGTTTATTTGGCTCACAACTCTGTAGGCTGGGAAGTCAAAAGGCATGGCACTGACATCTGCTCAGCTCTGATGAAAATGGTATGCTGTTTCATCTCACAGCAGAAAAGTTGGAAGGTCAGTGGGTGAGTGCAAAGGGAGAGCAACCTACCAGCAACCAGCTTGCTGTCACAGGAACTATCAAGGGAAAGCATGCACCTTTCTGGGAGATGGCCTTATCTATTCATGATGAATCTTCATGTTCCAAACACCTCCCACTAGGCACCAGTCTACACTATCGCATTGGGTGTCAAGTGGGACACTTAAACTATAGTAGGCCCCAAACCATGTATGGGTTCTGTTAGTAAGAAAGAAAGGGGAGGGAGCAGCAGATGGTTTAATGGTTATGTTGCTGGACTCCCATGTAGTCGACTGTAGTTTCAGTCCAGAACTCTGAGGCTTAAAACTCATGCTGGTGCATGTGCGTGCATGCCCAAAATCCTGAGAGGAGAATGGAGGAGAAGGGATTGGGGCATTGCCATCCCCCTGGGTAGAGGTGGAGCATGAGTTCTTGCTTTCTGTTTCTCTGTGCCTTTGTCTGTTTCTCTGGTGAGCACATGTGTCCTACAGCAAAAATATCTCAAAAGAAGAGAGAGAAAAGAAAGAAGAAAGAAAGAAGAGAAAGAAAGAAAGCAGAAAGAGAAAGAGACAAAGAAAGAGAGAAAGAAAAAGAAAGGAAGAAAGAAAGAAAGGAAAAGAGAAAAAGGAAGAAAGAAAGAAAAAGGAGGGAAGAAAGAGAGAGGAGGAAGGGGAGGAGGAGGAAGGAAGGAAGAAAGGAAAAAACTGAATGAAAGAAAGAGAGAAAATGTATATACCAGATGGGCATCTGGCAGTGTGCAAACATATACAGACTTCACCCCAAAAAAACCTCCTTAATGATACATCAGATGCTTAGTTTCTTGCTTTCAGATTTTTCTAGTGCAAAGGGTAAAAGGAATACTAACTCTTAAATACTGATTAATCTTGTCACTCTCCCTTCCCAGTTTTCAGCCATTTCCTTTCTAGAGCCTCATGTTTCCCCCAGATGAGGCTCCAAAGACATAGACAAGGCCCCTGAGGGACTGTGGGATCATCCATCTAGCCCTCAGCACCTCATTAATGGAGAAGCATGAAATAACTTCTTCCTACTGCTACCCCTCCCTCCACCCATCTTCTACCAGTAGATTTAAGGTCTATCTTCAAAAACTGCCCTGCGCCTTTTCTTTGGTGATCTTTACCCTTGTGTTGCTTGGAGTGTGTGTGTGTGTGTGTGTGTGTGTGTGTGTGTGTGTGCACATGCTCATCGCATGACTTATCAAATAAGTCCCAATGCAGACATGTGACCATTTCCCTTGTCCTCACAATTTTGACTCACTTAGAAGAACCACAATCAATATCTAAACAGTTCCTTCATTGTATTATGGACTTCTGCCAGGTATTTCTTAATTGGTTCTAAATCTCTTCCTTCCCTGAACATTTTAATTTTTTTAAAAGAAATTAACAATTATTAAATAAACTCAACAAAGTTTGCTTCCTAAAATCATTATCCTTTCCAAAAAAATTTTTTACCCCTTTGTTCACTTAACTTCAGTATTTATAAATGATAGGCACAGAAGAGGATTCATCATTATAAAGTATTTAGATTTCTTTCTTAGGGACGACCATGATGAAAACAGATGCAGGTTGATGTGCAACTACTAGACACAGGTGGAAATGCCTGCTTTCCTCTCACCGTTCTAGTTATACACTGTGTGGTTTTATTTCTATCGTCTCCCGAGAAGCTACCTTTGGAGTATTTTGGGGGCATTCTCACTAATTTAGTCATCACCTTAGGTAGAAGATGCTGACAATTGTAAAACAAGGACCTATGACAGAAAGTTCTAAAGAGCTAAAATTAAAAATTAAAAATGGTCCTCAAGATTCCTAACCAAATTCTAAGATGAAAATCTCTCATGACTCAAAGAGGTCAAGATCTCCAAACCTGTCCTCCTAGCTTTTTTTTTTAATTTTTTAGTTTATTAATCCTCTCATGAACAATCATTACAGTCACCCAGACAGCCATTGCAGAAGCTTTCCTCCTTCGACTGTTCTCCAATCTCCAGCTCACTTTTTGCCAGCACGAACATTGCCCTTTGCACTCCACCTGACTTTCTTCATTCTGTTCTTCCATTCCTTTCAGTTTTCCTGACGTCTTTTTCTTCTCATAGAGGTCATGTCTTGCAAGTCTCTGTTTGGGTTCATTTTTCTTCACCTAATCCAAAGAACCATAAATCATGCCAAAGCCAGTTGTCTTGCCACCACCAAAATGGGTTCTGAACCCAAATACAAAGATGACATCTGGTGTGGTCTTGTAGATTTTCGACAGTTTTTCCCGAATTTCTGTCTTAGGTACTGTTGCCTTCCCAGGGTGAAGGACATCAATAACCATTTGTTTCCTCTAAAGTAGTCAATTGGTCATGAATTTCCTGGTTCAAGAGTTACTGTGTCATTCATGATGGCAGTATATCCTCCCAGTTTTAATCATTTACTCTACATTAAACAATGCAATTCAGTTGTGCTTTCCCTTCCTATGTTGAACTAGAAATTAGTAAATTCAAAGAGATTCTATGTGAATTTATGTCTTATGCTCAATTAACACAAAGATAAGACAGAAAGGAAATAAGATCAAAATAAAATATTCTTGGTCCAGATAGTGGCGTAGTAGTAACACAACCAGACTCATATGAGAAGGCCCGTGATTCACGTCCCAGGATCTCCCTGTACACTTGGCGCACACATGCATGCTTGTGATCAGGGCTGGCTGAGGCTGGGAGTAGACTGTTATGTGAAAACCCTGTTGGATGTGTCTCCCTCCCTTTGGTCTCTGCTTCTTCTCACATGGAAGAAATAAACTCTTTTTAAAAATAAAATATTCTCCTACTTTGCCAACAGTCTTGCCCTCCACCCACTGCCCTGAATCCAGCCCAGCCAAGGTCTAAGTTCTCTCTGCATGCTTTCCCCCTGCCAGCTTTCAATGCAAAATTCTTTCTGCCCTCATAGTGACGTTTGTCATGTGCAGGGCCAGTGAGAAGTTTATAGAAACGTTGACTTCCAATCATCACTTGTAAATGTTCCATGCACATCCACACAGTCAACCAGAAGCATATGTACCAGCAAATTCACACTCTCCCACTCCCCTCCCCAGGATCCTCGGGGTTATTTGGAAGAGGCTGCATGGAAAGCTGTTTCTGGTTTCCGTTTTGTTTCTATTTTAATTTTTGCTTTAAAGAAGAAAACTTAAGGCAGCAATTGGCTAAAATTAAGATTGAGAAACACAATGGGGCTGATCTAAATGGATTGATAAAGTAGTGGAGGTATCAGTAATGGTAAATAACCAAGTATAACCTCATTCTCAAGAGGGGAGAAATGTCTATGCAGAAATTAAGCCCAGGAAATACTAAGCTGGCTTACAGCTAATCTAATATATTGCAGAGAGAGGAACAACTTCATTCTAAGACCATGCCTCATGGGTTTGCAATGCATTTTATAAATGAGGGAGCTGAGTCACACTTCCTGGTGCTGTTTCTTGGAAGACAGTATGACCATCTAAGGGTTCCAAAGGGTATTCTTTATCTGCATATTAGTAGTTTCTGAGGTTGAAAAACACTTGTCTTGTTAAAGTCATTTCTAATTAATCATCACTATCATCATCGTCATTAGTACTGTCATCATAATAAAAGTGACATTTCTTGATTGCCTGCCCTGCTTTAAGGTGAATTAGCTCTTAGTGGAACTAAGTGTCCCTAGGCCAACATTGTTGGGCTTGATGCTGTGAACATTCTCCTGGCTGATCTCATAAGCAGATCACTCAGCTGTGACATATGTTCTTCTTTCATTAAACAGGACTCTAAATAGTTTAGTATACCCATGCATGTTTCTTGGTTTTGATTAATGGAGTGATGTGTTCAGGAACATATTTCTTCAGCATCTGTTGAACAGGGCACTGTAACTAACAGGGTCACTCCACAGGCCCTCCTGTCAGTGTGCATCACGTGGTTTGGCATCTGCACCAATGGATCTTAAGCAAATTTGTTCAAACAGACCTTAAAAATCCTCTAATTGGGGCCAGCAGGTGATGCGGTGGTTAAGGGCACTAGATTCCCACATGACGGACCGTGGTTTGAGTCCTGGACCTGGTGGCTCCCTCTCTCTCTCTCTCTCTCTCTCTCTCTTTCTCTCACTCTGTCCTTCTCTGGTCAAATATAAATAAATAAATAAATAAGGTTAAATAAAATAATTTTTAAAGATCCTCTGATTGTGCCATAAACACACAAATATGTTGATTTCAACAGTGATTAAAAGGTGTACATAACGGCACCAACAGGTGGCAGGGTGGTTAAGGTGCTGGATACTCCCACATAGCTGACCATGGTTTGAGTCCTAGACCTGGTGGCTTGCTTTCTCACTTTCCCTCTCTCTCTCTCTCTCTCTCTGTGTGTGTGTGTGTGTGTGTGTGTGTGCCTGGTAAAATTAAAATAAAATAATGAAAAAATAAAATCATATAATAAATAAAGGTGTACATAACTGCAGCTGCAGTAGTTGATATAGTACTTTATAAGCCCCATGTCTATCAAAAAAATGATTTGGTTGTATTTAGAAGATACTCTAGGGGTCTCCACCTCCTGTCATTCACACCCAACCTGAACAGGGCTGGTACAACCAAGAGGATACTATAGAAATGACTGCATGTGGGGGCCGGCAGGGGGTGTGGTGATTAGGGGTGCTAGACTCCCACATGGCTGACCATGGTTCAAGTCCCAGACCTGGTGGCTTGCTTTTTAACTTTTCCTCTCTTCTCTCTCTCACTCTCTGATGAAATTAAAGTAAATAAGTAAGATAAAAATAAATTTAAATAAAATAGTTTTTTTTTTAAATGACTTCATGTGACCTCAAAGACTAGTTCACAAAAAGCATTGCAGATTCCACCCAACTCTCTCTTGGATCACTCCCTCACGGGGACCCGTCCCTAAGTCATGAGGACATTGAGCAGCCATAGCCCTACAGAGACATTCACAAAAACAGGGCAACATCCAGCAGACCTGTGGGCCATGTGAGTGAGCTATTCCAAAAGATGATTCTCAAACCCCGTCAAAATTTCAGAAGACTGAAGCCTTGACCGATGTGACTAAAATCTCAAGACAGATTCTGCACCAGAACTACCTAGCTAGGCTACTTTTGAATTCTTGATCCACAAAAACTTTCAGATAATAGGTGTTTATTGTTTAAAGTATTTAGATTTGTTTTCTTTTATTTAATGCAGCAACAAATAACTAATACATTATAGTTCATGAGCAGTGGTAAATAATGTTGTACATTGATATCACCAACTTAGAAAGAACAGTACAGAGGCAGAATATTTTAATCCTATTATGAAAAAAAGGCAACACAGGCCTTGGGAAGAATGGAATTGACATTTTTGAGATAATTTTGATTATGATCTTGTTTGATCTAGTCTACCTCTAACAAGCACAAACACTAGGCAAGGGAACTCTGCTTAGAGCAGCTAAGTAATCATGCCAACACCCACAGAGGTAGCAAATGACAAAGCTCAGATTCAAACTCAACCCTCTCTGCCTCTAGTTTCCATGCTTTATGTGAGTAAAGACAAAATCTTCTCCCAAGATGAATGAAATCTGAAATGCCATTGTTGATCACTACATTCATTTTAGGAGAGGTTTATATGCCTATTGTCAGAAGTGCACTCTGTGCCAAACAAAACGGGCCATCACATCCATGTCACAGGCACATACACACTGTCCTCGATGTGGTCTGTTAAACACACTTCCGCTTTGCTTCTATATCCTGTCTCCTTTGTGCACATTCAGCAACAAAATAGCATTTGGTGAGACTGATGAGGAGGAATTACTAACAGATTACTTCACTATGACACTAGATCTACCAGTTTGAACTAGACAAGGTTATGCCACCTGAAAGACACCAGAACTGTGGTGAGCAGGTTCCAGGGCCTGCAATCAGAGCAGTGTTTCTAGGATGCTTTTGACACTGCTAAGGTGTAACCAAGAGCAATTTCCTGCGCTCATTTGGACCTGCTTTAGCATGTGAAATGACAGAAGTGCACTCATTGGATGCCCCCTCAGATCCACTCAGGCATACTATGTCACATATGCACAGGTACACCCACCCTCCTAAGGCAGGAGCTTAGGGAGGGAGAGGGGGCAAAAAGGAAAAAAAAAAAAAAAAAAAGACAACGTGGTTGACATTTGTTATTTGCCTTTTAGCATTCACTTTTTACTTCTTTGAGTGTAGTTCCTGATTTTTTTTTAAATTCCAAGTCTACCCTTCTTTGACTCTTAGTTCATAAAGCTTGAGTGAGGTTCAATTCAGTTCCAAGAGCAGAAGATGTAAATCTTGGCCAATCAAAGCATTGTAATCCTCCAGCCTTGATGATTGGGTCAGGGATACTCACATGACCTAAAGTAGTCCAAAGAAGTGAATCTCAGGATATCAGCAGTTATTCTTACCCAGTGAAATTGAATCTGGAAATTGTTGGCTTAGTTGGAACCACCTTAGTCATTTTGCTCCCAGTGGCAAAGGCAATGAGACAAAGATCCCAGGAACAAAGAGAAACCAAGTTATGATGATTCATTGGCATCTCTAGACCAGTGGCCCTGAGTAGAAATTCCTTTTAAGCAGTGTTTTGCTTTGGTTTCTGCACAAATAAACTATGAGACAAAACTTCAGTTATGAGGAGTTTATTTGGGATATGATTCCAAGAAAGATCAATAAGGAGATAGGGTAGTGAGACGGAAAAGGGAATGAAGCCAATAAAGGGTACTATAGAAGGCAGGATAATGGCCCCAAAGATATCTAAAACCAGTTCCCAGGATCAGCGATTTTGTTAGGTTACAAGGCAAAGGTGAATTAATGTTGCAGATGAATTAAACTTGCTAGTCAGCTGACCTTAAGATAAGGAAAGTATCAGGGCCAGCAGTCAGCTGACCTTAAGATAAGGAAAGTATCACGGCCAGCAGGTGGTTGACCGCAGTTCAAGTCCCAGACCTAGTGGCTTGAAAATCATGCCAGGTACATGAGTGTGACCAGAATCCTGAGAGGAGAAGAGAAGAAAAGGGCTTTCAATGTGACCACCCCTCCCCCATCGGAAGTGATTTCTCACTTTCTCTCACTGTCTCTGTGTCTCTTCAGTGAGCACACGTGTTCTATAGCAAAAACCTAAAAAAAATGGGGAAAGTATCCCCATGGGAGGGTGAAGTACCTCCTCTCTCTCTCTCTCTCTCTCTCTCTCTCTCTCTCCACATCTCTCTCTCTCGCTCTCTCCACAGAGTGGACATACCCTATGGGAAGTTAAAAAAGAGTCAGAGAGAGAGATGTGAAGCTGTTGTGTAGCTATATCTGAAGATGAAAGAAGGGGCCACAAGCCAAGGACTGCAGGAAGCCTCTAGAACATGAAAAACAGAGGAAACAGATTCACCCCAGCACCTCCGGAAAGGAAAGCACTTTGCAAGAACCTTGATCTTCACCCATTGCTGGCTTCTGACCTCTGTAACTGTAAGGTAATACGTATGTGTTGTTTTAATCCACTAAGGCTGTGATAGTTGATCACCACCACTATAGAATACCAAGGTAAGAGTGTAATCAAGTCAGCTACCATCCAGGCACTCTGGAAGACCATGTAGAGCATGCTGCAAAGTGCCTCTGCCAAGGGTAACGTGGCTGGGGTATTCTACTAACCCACAGCCATCAATGGTCGAGGGCTATCTCCAGGGCAAACTCTAGCACTTCCAGGTTCTGTGAGAGGGCCTGATAATCAGACAAGCCTATAGGCAGAAAACCTCAGGTGTTTTAATAAGCAGTCTTTTGTGTGCAGAGTTAAGTCCAAGGACAGCAATAACATCTAAAAATAAATATCTTTTGAACAGAAATAGCTCAGGGAAAGGAGCAGGGTTTTTTTGTTTTTTGGTTTTTTGGTTTTTTGTTTTTGTTTTTGGTTTTTTTGCCATAGGTTGCATACGCTCGCCAGACAGACAGAGAGAGACAGAGAGATAGAAAGTGAGAAATCACCCCCCAGGGGGGATGGCCATGCCGCAATCCCTTCTCATCCATTCTCCTCTCAGGATCTTGGGCACGCACGCACTTGTACCCAGCATGAGTTTTAAGCCACCGGGTCCGGGACTCAAACCACGGTTGACTATGTGGGAGTCCAGCGACATAGCCATTACGTTAACAGCTGGTCCCAAGAGCAGATTTTAATTGTGACAATAATCAGGCTTTTACTAGCATGAATTGGTGAGGGCTGGTCATACTGAATAACCCACTTGCTTGGGATGATTCTGCGCAACCAAGAATCTGACCTGATGTGTCTCTTCCACTCCCAGCCCATTCCATCAGACTACCAATACACTTACTTTCCCTTGAGCTAGTGTAGATGAATTTCCCCTCACTTATCCAGCAAACCTCAAGTGCTACTCATAGATGACAGAGATATATAGAAAGATCTAGGTATTCTTTTTTGTAAAAATGTCCAGTCATTTTCTAAAGAAAAGAGAAAGATAGCCAATAATTTACTACAGCTGGAATTAGAGTCCTATCCATTCTTCATGCTTTTTTTCATAGTGTTGAAAGGAACATAAAATCAGCCCAGCCTAGTCAGAACATTCTGTCATGAAGTAACAATGACACATTCCAAAAGGAAGGAGAAGGGAATTGCATTGTGCTTTCCTTCTCCCCAAAGACAAATCTGTCATAAACCAGTATATGTTTAAAGATTAGAACAAGAATTTAAACAACCTGCTTCCTAAAGTCTATATTACTAACACCCTGCCAGCAAGCAAAACATAGGTAAGCAAGGACTTGGAGAATATTTTAAGAAGTAAGGAAGGGTCCCAGTCATTGTGGCATAACAGAAGAGCACAATGCTTCGCAATGGGGGAAGCCATATGGTTGCACTCCGTGTGTATACCTGTGACCCTGGCTATCTAGGAAGGTGAGGAGAGAATCGTGGCATGAGACTCTGGCAGAAGTACTTCTTTGTCTCTTATCTCTCTCTCTCCCATGAAAGAAAAGAATAAACTTAAAAATAAATAAA
>NW_006159650.1:3072939-3083458 GCF_000334495.1 Tupaia belangeri chinensis
GAAAGAGGGAGGGAGGGAGGAAGGAGGTAAGAAATAATTCCCTTTCTTTCTTTAAAGTATTCTGTGGAATTTTTCGCCATGTGTGACCTTTTATTAGTCTTCTGTTTGAACTCTGCAATGGAATAAACCCATTATAAATACCTGCTTCAGACGTGGGTGACCCTGGAGGAGAGATGCAGAGAGGAGAATCTATAAAGCTGATGGGGCAGGCCCAGGGCCTCCCACACATTGGTTCTCTCAGATGACCACTTGAGCTGTTTTTTCAAGTTACTTTCTGCATCAGTTTCCTAGAATTGCCTAGCAGATGACCATAAACTTTATAGACACACCTCTTTGTTTCGGTCATCACATAGCCGTTTCCTTGTGTTCCTATGCCTCTTCAGGTCTATAACTTCCTTCTTCTTAGAAGGACACAGTTACTGGATCTAGGCCTCACCTTAATCTAATAGGACCTCATATTAACTTGATTCCATCTGCAAAGACCCTGCTTCTAGGTAAGGTCACACACACAGGTACCAGGGGTTAAAGCTTCTACATAACTTTTCAGTGGGCAGAATTCAATCCATATCATCTCCTCAAACCACTGTTTAAATAGCCACTCAGTTGTATGTCTCAGACATAAGAAGTATCTTAAGTTATTTTTATGTCAAACAATAGTTGGGAAGTAACAGTGACAAAGATCCCACCCCAAGATAATGTCTGCCCAGAACATGCTCAACAGGCTTGTAGCTCCATTTGGAACCACCAGTACTCACAACATGACTTTGAAAAGTAGCTACGAAGAGACCAGAAAGGGAATCAACTTGCAGTGGTGCTTTTCCCTGGTCATGGCCCTGACTTTCAGAGCTTAGCTAGCCTTCATGCAGCTGTGATGCCCTGGATGTGTCTGTCGAGTTCCCTGCTGTTGAGTGGCATCTCAGCCTTTTGATCCTGAAAGTCTTGCCTTCTTTTCCCTGGCTCTGTGTCATGAGTGTTCTAGGTTTGGCTAGAAAACACTGGCAGGGAAGTGGCTGAAATATTAGGTTGACCATATTAAATGGCTAATATTTGACTTTCTTTTTTAACCTAAAAAGGCAATTTCATATCAACTTCAAGTAATTATTGTTTTGCTGGTTGGATTTGATTGATGTATGCTTGAGCTTGGCTAAACCATAGAGGTTAGCCAGCAAAGCTTTATGTTGCTTCCCATTTTTATGGCCAACTCCATGCCCTAGCAGTTAAGGAAGCCAGATCCCACATGGTTGACCATGGTTCAATTTTCAGCTCTGGCAGTTTGAAAAACATACCAGGCATCTGTGTGTGCATGCCCAAAATCCTAACAGGGTTGAGAAATGGAAGGGAAAAGATTGTGGCATGACCCCATTGGAGGGATACTTTCTCCTTCTTCCTCTCTATCTCTGTCTTTTCATCTCTCTATGACAAGCATACATACTCTCTGGCAGTTTGTCACGTGCTATTTTGATGATCATATTCTTTAATATGCTCCAGGACAAGTCTGCTTTCCTTAATCTCTGCTAGAAAAGAAAACAGTTGCTGTCAGAGACAGTATGTTATTTCAGAAGAGAAGGAAATATTACTTTGATTTATACTTGTTTCCAATAATGTTTTAATTAATTACATCTACAGGAGGTCCAGTCATGATGGCATACACTGCTAAGACACTGTGCTCTGCATGCTGGACTATATGGAAGGCCTCGGTTTGATTCTTTTTTATTTCTTTTTTATTTCTTTTTTAAAGAATGATCTTAGGGGCCGTCAGGTGGCATGGTGGTTAAGGTTGGTGGACTTCCACATGGCTGATTACGGTTTAAGTCCTGGACCTGGCGGCTTGCCTTCTCACTTTCTCTCTCTCTCTCTGTCTCTCTGTCCTTCTCTAGTCAAATTAAAAGAAAGAAATAAAAATAAATAAAATAATTCTTAGAAAAAGAGAATTCTTTTATTTCTGGAATCAACAAGTGGCACAGTGGTTAAAGGTGCTGGATTCTCACATGGATGACCACAGCTTAAGTACCAGACTTGGTGGCTTGCTTTCTTATTATTCCTCTGTCTCTCTCTCTCTTGCTCCCTCGCTCTCTTTGATCTAACTGGAAAATAATAATAATAAATGAATAAAGTTAAAAAATCTAAATCATTAAAAAAAAGAATTACTTTATTTCATTTATTATCATCATTATTATTTGTTTAATTTGACCAGAGAGAGACAGAGAGTAAGAAAGGGAAAGTAGAAAAGCAAGCCTCCAGGTCTGAGACTCAAACTGTGGTTGGCCATGTGGGAGTCAAGTGCCTTAACCACCATGCTACCTGCTGGCCCCCAGCCCTGGTTTGATTCTAAAAGCAAGGCACAGTGGCTTGCACCTGTAAAATTCTAGTGGCTCAGGATCACAAGCTCAAGAGTGGCCTGGGTAGCATAGTAAGACCCTGTCTGAAGAAGAGCCAGAAGTGGTGGTCCATATCTACCATCTAGCTGGAAGGCTGAGGCAAAAGGATGGCAACACAATGAAAGCCTGTCTTTTAAAAAGTAAAATAGAGGTCTTAGGCTTGTGGAAACCTGCTCTATTATTATTTTATTTGAAATTCCACAATATGACCTCTAAATTAATGTGTATTTCTTCCAAGTTATCTCTTTGGAAGGCTGTGACATTCGCTTGGGATGAACATCCAGGGTTGAACATTTCTCAAGAACCTCTTTGATACAGCTCTGTAGAAGCACTTTTTTATTTATAGAATAATTTTAATTACATTGACAACTCATCTCATTCATCAAATTAATCACCAACCAACTTCTGGTTGTTTGGAAAGGGTGAGCTAACCCTTAGACAGAATAAGTCTTCACACTTACTATATTCCAAACCAGACCAGAGCAAAAGTCTGAGATAAGCCTTATCACAGGAATAAAGTATAGAGTCTCCTCTACTTAGACAAGACATCAATCTTTATTTAGAAACATTGTCATTTTCTCTCAATTTACATTTCATCATTGTACATCTCTATAGTACACAATAGGATTTTTCAAGGTATGCATGTAGTACATGACAATCTAATAAAGGATATTACCATATACATAATTTTCAACAGAGCATTTTACATTCTTGTGTATGTTAAGAGTTTCTTCCCTTTGCCCCTCTAATTCACCCTCTACCGTCAACTCCTCTCCCTTACGGTCTCTGGTATCTACCCTTAGCCTTCCTACTATCATATCTTCAGATATTTCAATTTCTGCAATGGAGGGCAGACATTCAGTACATGTTGAATGGGGATATACAGTGTGTGTCTTTTAGTCTTGCTTACTTCAGAGGAGTCAAAAAGACCCTTGTACACATGATAATGTACAAGGTTCTAGCTGTGCCCCAAATGGTTTCCTGTCAGTCATAGAACCTGAACTATACACTGTTAAGAGTCACTGCCCTGGCTTGTCATTGTACCTACAGGGTCAGCTGAAATGTAAGGACATAAAATAGTGAAGGGACCTACTAACCCTTGGGAATTTACTAACTTTTATTACCTTGGTTAGATGAACTGTGGGAAGCAGAGAGCCGGAATCTAGGGGAAAGGACTTGGGAGAGACAAGTTTTGATGGAAGGATTGACTCCAGAAACAGCAGAAACATTGAAGAGTTAGACATTGAGTGTTGAGCACTTAAGAGGCAGAATAAGGGCACGAGGCCCATTACTGAGTCATAGAATGGGAGGCAGTACAGGGTTGTGGGTAGCCAAAAGTCTATTTCAGGAAGGCAGTGCTCAGGCCGGGGAACAAAGCCTTGGAGTATTATGAGAAAGGTTTTATTATAGAAGTTAGATGTTACAAAATTGTGGGAGAAACTGAGGAAATCCAAGTCCTCAGGGAGAGAGGGTAGAAGAACAGTGTTGGGGACACCAGCCTATCATCTTGAGCAATCGAACTCACCTTCCTGCCAAAATGCGTCCACAAAAGTAGGGTTTGGAGTAAGATCTGTGCTGATTCTGTGTAGCTATCATCCCCAAAGGACTGCAGCCAAGTGTCTGAAAAGGCCAGCTGTCAGGATCGAGGGTTAGGCAGAGCAGAAGAGGACAAATACAGTTGAAACCTACCGACCACTTCTATGCTACCCTACTGCCACACTAGCTGATCAACACACCTTCAGAGAGCAGTGGCCAGCGTTTCACTATTGCTTTTCAAATCTCAAGAATTACTCTTTCATCTACTCTAACACAGAACCATGTGAAACTATTTGACTGTAGATTCTGAACAATTGGAGAGTAGATAGATTAGATTAGATTACTAATTAGAAACAGTCTCTCTCTTCCATTCTCATAAAGGGAGGAGTATATTTCTCTATCTCTTGGATTTAAGTTTATTCCTATTTCTTGTTATGGTCAGTGGAATGAGACAATTGGTGTGCCTATTTTGAGCCTAGGTTTAAGAAGCTTCAGAGGTTTCCATCATTCCTCTTTTGCCTATGCTATTTGCATGAGACTAGACTAGACTACTCAGCTGGACTGTTGGCCCTGAGAGGAGAATAAGAGATTCATGGAGGGGCCAGAAGATAGCATAGTGGTTAAGGCACTGGACTCCCATATGACTAGTCACAGTTCAAGTCCCAAATCCAGCAGCAGAAAGAAAGCAGACAAAAAAGTTTCTGGGCCACTGAAAACAGCATATTTTCCAAAGTCCTTTTTAGAAGTGCCCCAGGAAAGAATAGAAATGGGAGAAAAGTTCTTAGAACAGAGCCATGGCAAACAATGGAATGTGGAACCAGACCTAATGAGCTGAACCTAGACTGATCAAGAATACTCATAACCCTCAGTGCAGGGAGCCTGGCAACATTCGGCAAGCAGGATTTCAGAATTGCTGTGGAACAATGACTGCTAGGTACCTTCCCTTCCTCCTCCTTTTTCAAAAGTAGATTGTTGACTCTGTGTGATGGTTAATTTTAAGTGTCAACTTGCCTGGATTAAGAAATGTGTTGGGGGACCAGCAGTTAGTGTAATGGCTATGTTGTTGGACTCCCACATAGTCGACCATGGTTCGCGTCCTGGACCCGGTGGCTTAAAACTCACACCGGGCGCATGTGCGTGGGTGTCCAAGATCCCAAGAGGAGAATGGAGGAGAAGGGATTGCGGCGTGGCCATCCCCCCTGGGGGATGATTTCTCACTTCCTATCTCTCTGTCTCTCGCTGTCTGTCTGGCAAGCTCATGCGCCCTATAGCAAGAACCTCTAAAAAAACAAAAAAAAGAAAGAAAGAAATGTGCTGGGGGGGGCCCAGAAGGTGACATAGTGGTTAAGGCACTGGATTCCCACATAACTGACTGCGGCTTGAAGCCTGGACCTGGTGACTTGCTTTCTCACTTTCCCTCTCTTTCTCTCTCTTTCTGTTTCTGGTGAGTGCACATGTCCCATAGTAAGTTAAGAAATAATAATAATAAATAAAATTAAATAATTATTTTAAAGATTGTTGATGGTGATGAATATGTTTATATTCTCAACTTGTTTATTACACACCACATATATGCTTTTAAAGACCATTCAGTACCCCATAAAGATTTGTAATGAATAGATGTAAATCATAAATTTCAATAAATGTTTTTTTAAAAAAGGATTTTAAAAAGATTTGAACGTTATCAGCCATCTTGTCATTTATGTAGCATTCCATCCAAGAATAGCACAATAAACATTATTTTCGAGGTAAGTTTAGGTTATATAAATCATTTGCCAAAATGGACCATATTCCAGACCATAGCATAAGTCTGAACAATGTAGAAGGATTTAAGCCATACAAAACGTGTTCTTTGACTACAAAGGAATTAAACCAGTTACAGAAAGATATCTTTCCCTCTCTGTTTCTCTCTGGTCAAATTAAAAATGAACAATAATTAATGAATCAAAATAAAGAATTACTTTTTCTAAAAAAAGAAAGAGAATGGCTACCCTGTGACATGGTGGTAAAGGCAACTAGACCCTACAAGACCAACCATGCAGTCGAAGTCCCAAAACCAGTGGCTTCAAAAACACTCTAGGTACAAGTGCAATGTGTGTCCAAAACCCCAAAAGGAGGAAGAGATAGACGAGAAGGAATTGTAGTGTAATCATCCCCTTGGGAGGGGGTGCTTTTCCACCCTCACCTCCATACCCACATCTCTCCAGAGAATCTATGTGCCCTCTGGCAAAATTTTAAAATAGGAGAAAAGAAATACCTAGAGAACTGGTAAAGCATTGTTTTGGGGTGTGTCTGAAAGTGTTTCTAGAGGCTGGCATATGAGTCTGAGTGGATCAAGAAGAGAAAACCCACCTTCATTGTAGGCAAGCACCTTTTAATTTGCTGGGGGCCCAGACAAAACAGAAGCAAAGTGGTAGAAACCCTTAAAGAAAAGCCAAATTGAACTCTCCCTATTTCTTTCAGAACTTAGATACACTCTTACTAACTTTGGACATCAAAACTCCAGGCTCTCCAGGCGCTACATCGGTGGTCCTCCAGGTTCTCAGACTTAGGCTTGAACTGCACCATGCTACCAACATCCCTGAGTCTCCAGGATGCAGACAGCCTGTCATGAGAATTTTCAGTCACTGCAATTACATGAGCCAATTCCCCAGATAAATCCATTCTCTTATGTCTATTTGCAATATCTATCTATCCCATTGGTTCTGTCTCTCTGGAGAACTCTGACTAGTAATTTGTTTACTCTGCTTCATTTCTCTATATTATTCTGGATGAGTATGTGGATTGATGAAGTCAATTTGTTCTTTTTTTTTTTTTTTTTTCGCTATAGGGCACAAGCGCTCGCCAGACAGACAGAGAAAGACATAGAGACAGAAAGCAAGAAATCACCCCCCAGAGGGGATGGTCACACCACAATCCCTTCTCCTCCATTCTCCTCTCGGGATCCTGGGCATGCACGCACACGCGCCCGGCGTGAGTTTAAGCCACCGGGTCCAGGACGCAAATAGTGGTCGACTACGTAGGAGTCCAGCGGCATAGCCATTACGCTAACTGCTGGCTCCCTCGAAATCAATTTGTTCTTTTAGTTCAAAAAGAATCAAGAGGAATTGCACTGGCCCTAATATGGATCATAAGATCTTGAACCATGAATGGATGAAGATTTGGGGATCATTGGATAGGAGTGAATATATTTTAATTAATATTAATTAATAACGATAAGAAGGTCATTGCAACAAGTTAGATTATCATCCAGAAATATTCAGTCACTCCTATCCCGATACACACACACATACACCCACAAACACACACACAAGGTAGAATATGTTTCATGGCTTCTTGGGTTTAGGGATGATTATATGACTTACTTTGGCTAACAGAATAATATGGAGGGGCCGGCAGGTGGCATGGTGGTTAAAGGCACTGGACTTTCACATGGCTGACCATAGTTCAACTCCTGGACCTGGCACCTTATTTTCTCACTTTCTCTCTCTCTCTCTCTCTCACTCTAACCCTTTCTGGTCAAGTTAAATAAATAAATGGATAAATAAAGTTTAATAAAATAATTCTATTTTTAAAAAAAGAACAATGTGGAAGTGACATATGAAGTTGAACCTGTCCCTTCCAAAATCTCATGTTGTTTCCACTTGCCTTCTTCTTAAGAAAACATGCCCAGGTCAGCTTGCTGGTCCCATGAGAAGAAAACAGTCATGGGACCAGCAAATGGCATAATGGTTACATTGCTAGACTTCCACATGGCCAATCATGGTTCAAGTCCCTGACCTGGCAGCTTGAAATTCAGGCCAGGCACTGGTGCATGCATTTCTAAAATCTGGAGAGGAGATTGGAGGAGAAAGGATTTGTGGCATAGCCATCACCCTGGGAAGTGTTTTCTTGCTTGCTGTCTCTCTGGCGAGCCCACACACCCCATAGTAAAAATCTCTCTCAAAAATAAATAAATAAATAAATAAATAAATAAATAAGAAGAAAAGGAGAAGGAGAAGGAGGAGGAGGAGGAGGAGGAGGAGGAGAAGGAGAAGGAGAAGAAGAAGAAGAAGAGAAGAAAAGAAGAAAAGAAAAGTTCTTTTGTAGAAGATGCTTTCAGTGCCCAGTCCTCATCCCCTTAACACTCACAGGTTCTCAGCCCTCTTGTACCTTATTGCTATAAATGCTTGTGACTCTTAGACTTCCTATTATCTCTGGGCTCACACTCAGAGAAGGGCACAGTGCTGGGAAGCACCTAATGGCAGATGGATTTGGAGGATCAATACTCCCCCTTAGTTATTCCCTGAGTGGAACAACACTGAGGGCTTACTTCACCTACTGCCTGAAGTCTGAGAAGGATTGAACCACAGTTGCCCTTGGTGATGGATTGCTCATCAATAAGCCTAATATCTGCTTTCTTCTCTTCTCTGTCTCACTTACCCACTTCTCCACCCAAGCTTCCTGGGACCACCTTCCAATAATTCTACTTGTGCATGTCCCTTGCCTCAGGGTCTGCAGGAAATCCGACCTTACATAGTCTCCTTGCTATTCCTTAAGCATGCCAAGCTCACAGCCTTTGCACTGACCATTGTGCTCTACCTCTAGTGCGCTTCACCCATATGCCTGAATGGCTCATGCAGGCCTCTACTCAATGGTCCTTTGCCCAAGGTTTTGCCTTCTGACCACACCTCCCCTCATTCTGTGTCTAATTATTTTTTTTCATTCTTTTGTCCTTGCTTATTTGTTGTAGTCCGTCTTCTCCACTGAAATGCGATCCATGAGAACAGAGGCTTTTGACTGCATCGATCGTTGTTGTAACACTGCACTCACAGCACCTAGGAAGTTCCTGGCACATAGTAAGTGCTCAATAAATAGTTGTTGAACTCATGTTAATTTTTCCATGGTGTGGGTATTAATGATAATATAATATTGGGTTGTAAAAAGTCATGACATATTTTTATATGTTTTTCTATGCAAACACGCATAATAACTTTTCAGATAACCCAATATTATTTTAATTAACACGTATTGAATAGCAAGCAAAGGTTTATGTGTGCTCCTTCTTTTAACTCTTCTGTCAGTTACTACTATGCTCAGTTAACTGTTAAAGAAACTGAAGCACAGAGAGGGTAAGTGGATGTCTCCAGACACATAACCAAGATGAAGGAGAGCATTTGAACCTAGACAGCCTAATTCTACAGTTGGCAGTCCATAGCACTTTGCTGCTCCCTCTGAGTTATAGAAATATACACAATCCTGATAGCTGATCAGACCATGAACTTCATGCTTTGTTTCAGGTCTGGAATTTAGGCTCATGGTAATTTCTTCCAATTATAAAAGTAATATATGATCATTATAGGAAATATGAATATTCAGAAAATAGTAATAAAAGATATTAAATTACCTAGGAACACCATTTGCAAGGGGTGTTTTTATTCCAGATTTTTCCATGTAAATGTATATCTCAAATATATGACACAAAATTAGTATCATGTGCTATGTACATCATTTCTTACTGTTTACAGTCTTAATATTATGTCATAAACATCTATTGGGCTAATTGTTTTTGAAAATATAACTTGTAATATCTACACAATATTGCATTGAAGAGATTGCTTTAAATTATTTAGAAATACCCTGACACCCCCCACCCCCACTGTCCTAAATTGTTGATTAGGTGTGAATTTTACAAACATCTCTTAGATTAGCAGTAACGGTGGAGCTGGAGAGTATTGCACCTTCTCCAAGCTGCATGATGTGAGCCACCAATAGTGTGGTGGAACTTGTGACCCTTTCCAAGGCCCCAGCTCTCGAGTTCTACATGTCAGCCCCCGCATCTCCCTGT
Organism: Tupaia belangeri chinensis; assembly: GCF_000334495.1. NCBI lineage: Eukaryota > Metazoa > Chordata > Mammalia > Scandentia > Tupaiidae > Tupaia > Tupaia belangeri. The sequence continues at coordinate 3,082,681 of NW_006159650.1, forward strand.
GCTTGTGGACTGATTTGGTAATCCACTGGGTGTCAGGGTTTCTTCTGATAGCTTTATGGAATGCATCAATGAAGATAACCTCAAAGAATTTCTATGTGGAATCTTCACCCACTCAGTAAGAATTCAGGACTCTAAGAACCCCACAGTGGCATCCAGCTTCTTCCTCTGCAACAGACTGGAGGCTTCAAGCAAACTTGAGCTGGTTAACACCATGATGGACAGGCTTACCATAGGTTGTCCCCTTGGGGACTGGGCATTTGCAGCCTCCATGACGCACATGAATACTGTATGTCACATAACCTTGCTTTGCCTTGTAGTCAGTCTGCAGGCTTTATCTGGACCAGTGGGACACGGCACCCAGTGCAGCGCCAAGAGCTGGCAGTACTGCCAGCAGCCAACTCTCAGAAGAAAGGGCATCACATCGGACTGCTTTTTCTGCCACAGCTCCTGGATGTACTTGTATGCACCCATCCTGGCTTACCTGATGGCTGCCACCAGACAGAAAGGAAAGAGCCTTTCCCCTAGAAATGCCCTAACTCTTAAACATTGTACTTGTCTCAAACTTTGTTTTGGAGTAAATGAATATTGTCCCATTCCCCGGGGGGACAGCCGAACAGGTTTCCTGAGTGAAGGAGTGAGAGCCGGGACAAGCGACGTAGTGTTACAGCACGGAGACGACAGTGTCGTCCGTTTATTGTGGGCAGCACGATACAGCACAGAGACGACGCAGTGTCGCGTCGTCTACTGTGAGCAGCACGGAGACAACGCGGTGTCACAA
>NW_006159650.1:3083915-3113406 GCF_000334495.1 Tupaia belangeri chinensis
TGGTGTGCAGCTTCCCACAGAATATGTACATACATCTCTGCTTCTATTCCTAAACTTTTCTTTCTCTTTTTTTAAGAATTATTTATTTATTTAATTCCATTCGTTATTAATGTTTTTGTTTTTGCTGTTGTTGTTGTTGTTTAACTTGACCAGAGAGAGACAGACAGAGAGAGAAAGGGGAAATGAGAAAGCAAGCCACCAGGTCTGGCACTCAAACCACGATGGACCATGTGGAAATACAACACCTTTAACTGCCCTACCATCTGTGGGCCCTCCTAAACTGTTCCTATTTCCCCAGGACCAATTCTTAGAAGTAGAGCTTCTCGGGTCCAGCAGGTAGCATGGTGTTTAAGGCGCTGGACACACCAACATGATCAACCATGGTTTGAGTCCTGGACCTGGTGGCCTGCTTTCTTACTTTCCCTCTTTTTCTCTCTCTCCCTGTGTCTCTCTCTGGTCAAATTAAAATAAATTAATGAATATATAAGATTAAATAAATAATTCTTTAAAAAAAAAAAAGAAGCAGAACTCTGGTTCAGAGGGCATGCATATGGTTAATAAGGAGGTTGATTTATGCTTCCAAATGGTGCTTCTGAAAGATTTGACCAATATTTCCTCTCCCGGCAGTGGATAAGGCCCCAGAGCTCCATTGCTAGAGATTTCTCAGCTCCATCAAGCTGCCTGCCTGCCCATGCACTCAAATCCTGGTTTTACAGATGAGGAGATAAGGCCCAGCTGTGTGACTTGCTTGAGATTAGTGACAAATCCAGGCAGGAACAACAAATAGCATTCCTCAGAAACAGGAGTTAGATCAAAAACCAAGTGGCATCCATTTGTTAAAGATATCCCAGCTTAGGATTCTTCTCTCCATGCCCAACATCACCCAATTCTACTCCAGTCTCAAGCCACCCACAGACTCCCTGCAAAGCAAACAAACACACTATGTCTTCAGTGATTCCAGAAAGTTCACCTCTAGCAACCTGTAGGAACATATCCAAATCATGGTCAAATGAAAATTTCTTTCACCCACGCAGTCACCAAATGACCCATGTGAGGAGGAATTTGCTGTCCATTGCAGGCATGCTCCAACACCAATAAAGTGTTCTGGCCTCAAGCTGTTTAAAGGAAAGCCTCTGTTTTAAAATCTAAAATAATAATAATAATAAATTTGAAAGCTGTCAGCAAGGCATAGGTGAACCAAAGATTCAGGGCTTTATCTTTTGCCTTCTTTATAAAACAAGATGAGATTTATGTTCTCCACAGTGATTTGGATCACATCAGTGAGACTATACCTGCTTTTAGGATTTTAGTCAAAGCTGTCCATCAAAGAGAGATTTATATCATCATTCTAAAGCCAAGACTGCATATTAAAATATTCCTCCTTCTCCATTTAGAACTCAAGAGTTCCTAGTTTCTTTATCCAAAGATATATCAAAAATTATCTTTTTAAAAAACAGCAATTTCTTGGGGTGGCAGGTGGCATGGTGGTTAAGGTGCTGGACTCCTGCGTGGCTGATCGCAGTTTGCATCCCAACTCTGGCGACTTGCTTTCTCACTTTCTCTCTCTCTCTTTCTCTATCTCTGATCAAATTTTAAAAATAATAATAATGAACAAAATTAAATAAAATAATTATTTTTTAAAAAGTAGCGATTTAGTCTTTGAATCATTAAATTTTTTTTCTCCATTGACTTGAAAAAAAATATATATATATATTCAAAGACAGATATTGTCCTGGTTACTTTGGGCTGCTATAAGCAAGCACTACCCACTGGGTGGCTTATAAAAACAGAAATTATTTCTCACCATTCTGGAGGCTAAAAGTCTGAGATCAGGGAGCCAGCATGGTCAGGTTCTGGCACAGTTCTTTTTCCAGGTTGCAGACTGCTGTCTTCTCACATCCTTACAACACACTACCACGAAGCCACTCTTTGCTTACAAAGGCACTAATCCTATTCATGAGGGTTCCACTCTCATGACCTCCTCACCTCTTAGAGACCCTACCTCCTAATGCCATCACATCAGGGATTAGGGCTACAGTGTATGAACTTGGAGAAGGAAACATTCAGTCCAAGATATAATGCATTAATTGTTTTCACTATTTATTTTTTAGAGGTTTTTGCCATAGGTGCCTGTGCTTGCCAGAGAGGAGAGTGTCTCTCTCCTCTCCACTAAAATCCCTCCTGGGATTTTAGACATGACACACATGCACCTGGTATGATTTTCAAGTCACCAGGTCCAGGACACAAGCCATGGATGGTCATGTGGGAGTCCAACGCCTTGAGATAGATCTATAGATAAATAGATATATAGATATATAGATATATAGATATCTGCTGCCATGGTGAAGGTCCTCCAGGCTGTCTGATACAGTATTGTCTCAACAACATTCACCGGAAATGTCCATTGTTTTCCCATTTCTCTGGAGAAATGTCATCTCTGTCACTAATATAACTGTATTAATTCCAGGAGGTGTGGAATGGGCTGAACTGTTTTGGTGACATAGAAAAGAAACTTCTACATCTGTTTAAACTTCTACTCAAGAAAATGAGTAGGTTTTCAGGGCTCATGTCATTTGAGATGTGGCTGTGGACTTTACCAGGGGGAGTGGCAGAACCTGGTTGATACTCAGAAAACCTTACACAAGGGTGTGCTGCTGGAGAGCTACAGCAACCTGGTGTTCCCAGGACACTGCATTGCCAGATCTACAGTGATGTCCACAGTGGAGCAAGGAGGAGAGCCATGGACATTAGAAGAATTTCCCAACCAGAGGCCCCCAGTCTTTACACACTGCATGTGGGATAACGTGTGAGAACTGTTCTTAGTAGCTGAAGCCACATGTCTGAAGATGGGGACCTGGTACTGCGTGGATATTTCTCCCTTTATACCTTATTCCAGGAAGATAACAGACTTTGGCTACTTTTTGTGTTCAGGCCAACTCAAGAAGTGACATTATATGTGTAAGTCCTTAGTGTGTATGTACAAGTGTGTTTATGAGTCTGAGTGGAGCTTATTGGGTACTTAATCGCACTTGAGAATCATAAAAAGTATGCACAAAATTGACCCAAAAAAAAGATATGCAAAGATAAGTGCAATACAAATTTATTACATAAGGTTCTTATTTTTTAAAAAATCAATAAAGACAGTCTACATAAAAGCCACCAAAGTTTTATAAGCAAATGCAGGGTCTTAGAGAACTTGAGAAGTTGCTATAATTCATCTTCTTTTAGGTATTTTAGATGTTTGCCTTTTAATCCCATTTATACTTTTATTTTGCATTTTCATATAAATTTTCAGTTAAAATGGAAGTTAGACTTGGCTGTAAACACTTTAAGAGGAGCTCCATCACCTGCTCACCTGCCACCCTCAGCACCCCATCAGGATCCCGGGCACCCGACAACTAGCCAGTTCTCTGTGCACATTTGCCCTTTGTGTAGTGTAGGAGCCTGGAGGCCTCCTGCTGCCCTCCCGCCTCACCCTTTTCAGATGTAAGTCTGTCTGGGGAAGGACCCTTGGGTGAGGAAGGGATAGCTAAGTCCCTGCAGCCCTATGCCCTGCTCATACGCAATCTGTGAATGGGATGAGAGAAAAGGCCAGTTTCTTGCTCAGAGGATGCCCAAGCTGGGAAAAGCCATGGTCATTATCTTGTGCCATTTCCTAGACAAATTCCAAACATCCACACGTTCAATATCTATGAAAATATAAGTGATACCCTGTTGTCTAATAATTGCATGTGCTTTTATAAAAATAAAAATGTTTCCATCTAAAAGAAGAGTAAGTAATAGAAAGCCTGGTATTTTCTTCCACTGCCTACAGGAATGTGTGCACACACGACCTGCAGTTGGCACACATTTTTTTGAGCATTCCCATCCAGTGCGTTCGGCAGCCTGGGTCTGTAGCATCTGTGTTCTGATTTGGCCATGGTTCGGAGACCCACGGGAGGAACAGAACAAGCAGCAATGAAACCACTTCCACGTCAGATCCCCCCCACCATGGATATAATACATAGAAGAGAAAATACGGCAGAAAAGAGCATGTCTTGTTTGGTCTTGTCATTATATTTTAATATCATCAAGGTGCTTCCAGTCCATTCCAGTCCGTTCATAAAGAATACATTTTACATTATTAGTTGAGGGTATAGGATGGCTTCCATTTCCATATCAGTAAACGCAAATTATTGCAAGACAAAAAGTATGTGTTTATTTAGAGTAAAACTACTTGCATTAGTAAGTGAATATCTGTAAAAGTCACTTTACAGTAAATGGAAAAAGATGGGAATTGTGCAAAAACGAGGAATTTGATCTCAGGGTTTTCCCTTCTCTGCGACGGGTAAAGGCCGTTCCCGTTTGGGCCAGGCGGTGGCGCTCGAGACAAATGGTCCGCGACGTGGTCCCGGGATGCAGGATACTCTCAAATACCGGTTATCAGAGACCAGACTGGGCACCGTTCACAACGAGTCATCCCGTGACCATGACCAGGTTGAGGCGAATGGGTGCATTATCTCGAAGCCCAGCAAGGCCAATCTGTGCTGCCACGAAGCAAAATAAAAAGTCCCAAAAGGAATGGGGCTCCCAAGAATTCTTGGCTACTGGGTAAAAGAAAACTTCAACGCTGGGATGGGTGCAGCACTGGCGACGGAGAAAAAACTGCTCGAAAGCGAATGCTGCTCAGCGGCGGAAATTCCGCGCCTGCTGTTTTTGCAGCTCGGTGGAGGCGCAGGGCCGACCTCTGTCCTGCACCGCCGCCTGCAGCTGGCTACGCGGGTGAAAACGAGAAAGACAACCAGATTACAAAACTAAGACTTGATGAGCCCTATTGTGATTCAGAATTTTACGACCTCCCCCCATTTCTGTCCTTCAGATTTAATGAGAGGCCTCAAGTGACACTGTTCTCTTTTAACATGCAAAGGAATTCAAGGTAATTGTCCCTCCCCCCATATTACTTTACAATTATGACTTCTTTTTGGAAGTAAAAAGACCTCTTTCCTTTAGATCACTGCTTAAATACAGTTAATTATCAGTAATTATCGTCCCTACTTAACTACACTTGAAAAAGTAAAAAGGCCTCTCTAGACATAAAATCAACTTTTTAGGAAGTCGTTTTAAAAGTTAGGCCAAGTAATTTTGCTTAACTGCATATTTCTGAAAGAGCGATTTCTAAAATGAGATGTTCCTAAAATCCAAAATTTGAAAGGTGAGCAATACATGCTCTGCATCCCCATCTCTTGTTGGAGGACAAAGCACTAGAGAGTAGTTGGAGTTCATTTTTGATTGAATTCATTTAATTATCTCATTCAATTTCTTGAAATTTGGGGAGAACAAAGGGAGAGAACTGTGGCTAACAACGGGCCAATAAGCAAAAATAATGGGAAAAAAATGAGAAAAGGCCAGCATCCGCAGGCTAATAACCACAGTTATGCAAGTGAAGCATGAAGCAATTAGGGGAATATCCACACACACCTCTCCCAGTTCAACACAGATTGCAGGAGAAAGGAATGCGGTGTTTTATCATTTCGTTTCTTTTTCTTTTTTTTAAGAATTATTTTATTTAACTGTATTTATTATTATGACTTTTCAGTTTGATCAGAGAGAGACAGAGAAAATGAGAAAGCAAGCCACCAGGTCCGGTACTCAAACTGCGGTCGCCCATGTGGGAGTCCAGCTCCTTTAACAACCATGTTACCTGCCAGCCCCATTATTTTTCTATTTTATTTTGTACCCATCCTTGGAAAGTTCTCTCTGATTTCATTTTTCTACACACAAGAGCTAGTTTCTCTAGGAGAACTAAGTTCTTTCCCTTTCTAGACACAATGGAAAACTACAACTCCTTCCCGCAGGAAACACCAGTTAAATACATGTCCACATGGATTCTCTTGCCTCGCTTAACTTTCCCACAACCCAGAAGAGTTTGTGGATGTTAGACTGTGTCGATTGAAAATAAAGCTGAAGCAACATAAATAAAGCAGAGAATTTCATTTAGGGACAGGATTAGGACAATTGCCCAGATACCACAAAACCCACGACGCCCCCAATAATATGTGCGGAGATCTTCCAGATTTCAGTCTGATTCTATCGGCCAAAGTTCCACATAGCAGGAGGGAGTAGCAAGGAGTCTCATGCAGCAGTGATTGGCTAAATTCTATGATCATGGGATAGCTGCTCTGTTTAATCTAGCAGTATGGAGGCTGAGTCTGAAGGTGAAGGACGAATGTATTTGGTCAGTAAGAATGTTCATAAAACAAAAAAGTCTAGTGAGTCTAGGCAGCATCTTGAGTGATTTCAGGTTCACATTCCTAAGAAAGTCACGAATGTGCATAAGGTTTTTTTTTTTTTCTTATGTTGCTGACCCAGTAGACTGAGATCTCCAGTTTTCAGAGAAAACTAGTGTATTTGGGGATCTGGCAGCTTCCTTAAAACTTTCAGTTTGGTGATGTGATATTTTAGCATGAGTGACGCCATTTTGGTCTGGTTGAGACCAAGAACGGGAGCTTAGTGCAAAACAATGGCCTCCTGTAATTTGTACATAACAGTTATTATCTATTAATTATATAATTGGGAAAATGAAAACCATGTTGCTCAAATGCATCCTGGATGGCTAGTTGGAAAACAGCTACAGAGAAGAAATAGTTGATATTCTATTTTTTCCACCTGTGCGCATTCTTCATAATAGATGTACTCTTCAGTGAAAAAGTCCTAGTCTGTTAAAAAAAAGTTTATTTCAAAAACAATGTAGTCATTCAAAGTTATACCATAATTCAATTTAAAATCCAGTGGGAAGCAGCCCGTTGATATTTTAATCCAGCTCTAAATTGGAGTTCAAAAAACCAAATGCCAAGATATTTCTTTGTAAAAACTCATTCATTCACACATTGGCCGTCAAACTCAAGAAAATCACCTGTTTACCAAAATTTATTTGATCTTTTTATTTTCTTCCTAATAAAGAATAATAAAAAGAAATAGTGGTGAAACATTCCTGATTAAATACTCAGAATAATGCTTTACACATAAAAGACAGTGTAGATTAAGTGTCTTGAGACTACAGTTTCTAAAGGTAAATTTCCTGGGTTCAAATCCCAGCTCTGCAAGCTACAACAACAGTGACCTTGTGTGAGCTATTTCATCATCCAGGTCCTCAATTTTCCCAGCTGTGAAGTAGACATAATGATAGTACTACCTTGTGAGATGGCTGTTAGGACTGAGTTAATACATGTGAAGTATTTGGGCTAGGTTCTGTGCTGGGACCATATAGAATACTCAATGTAATTTAATGTGCCATTGTTTCTCATACCTGATCACTTGTTTGATTCACACAAAGAGTTTCAATTCCATCATGTTTCAATCAGCCCCATGTTTAAAACACTGTGCTTTGGAGGGCTTTAAACACCTAAGGAAGATCCATACCATAAAAACACAACTATTGGAGCCAGCAGGTAGCATGATGGTTGGGGTGCTGAACTCCCATGTGGTCAGCCATGGTTCAAATCCCAGACATGATGGCTTCTTTATCACTTTCCCTCTCTTTCTCTGGTGGACTTAATAATAATAATGATAATAATAATTAAGTTAAATAATTCTTTTTACAAAAAAGAACTATTAATATTTTTAAATGTATTTTGGGGACCAGCAGATGGCGTAGCAGTGATGTCACTGAACTCCCACATGGCTGACCATGGTTTGAGTCCTATACCTGGTGACTTGAAAATCACACTGGGTGCATGTGGATGAGTGTCTAAAATCCTGAGAGGAGAAGGCATTGTAGCATGGCCATTTCCCCTAAGGGGTGATTTCTCACTTCCCCTCTTACCGTGTCTGTTTCTCTCTCTGGTGAATGCCCTAAGGCAAAAACCTCTAAAAAAATGTATTCTAATGTTCTTGAAAATAATCTTAATGTCCAACAATGAGAATATGGTTAAGAAAGGTAAGAGGGGGCCAGGCACAATGGCACATGCTTATGTAGTCAGCAAGCTGAGAGAGGAAGATTGTGAGTTCGATGCTAGCCTGGTGACATATGACTCTGTCTCTTTAAAAAATAATTTTAAGGACTGGCAGATGGTGTGGGGATTTAAGGAACTGGATCCCACATGGCCAACTATGTGGCTCAAGTCCCAGATCCACTGACGTGAAAACACACCTGGCTCACGTGCATACCCAAAATCTCTAGAAGAAAATAAAAGAAAAGGGATTACAACACGATGATCCCTCCTGGGGAGTGCTTTCACTCTCTCTCTCCCTCTCTCTCTCTCTCTCTCTCCAGTAAGTACCCACACCCTATAACAAAAGTAAAACTAAAAAATAATAACAATTTTAAAAGATGGTCACCTATGGTGGGTCACTACTAACACAATGTTTAGTGATGCTGAGGTCACATGGGAAGGTCCTAGGTAAACCTCCATGCTTTTGTTCTGGGTTGACCACAGCTGGAGAAAGGATTATGGACTGAAGACCCTGTTGGAGTTGTCTCTCACTCTCTGTCTCCTTCTTTCATGGAAGAAATAAAATAAACTTAGAAAAAAATAAAGAAAAAAAAAGTTATGGAAAGGACACAAGATTTTGTAAAATAAGTCAGTTAATATAAATAAATGATTATGGGCACAGCCATGGTGGTGCGGGTGTTTGGGTACCACTGAGCAATGAGAGAGCCATGTGGGAAGGCCTGTAGTTTAGATACCAGGCAAACCTGAACGCCCATGATCCTGGCTGATTGGAAGGCCGCTGGGAGGATCACAATATGGCAAGACCCTATTCATGGAGGTTTCCTGTACCTACCTCTCTCTCTCTTTCAATAAACTTTAAATAAATAAATGCTTGTAGTGTTAAGTGAAATGAAATGTATGGACTATTTTCTTCCAAATGGTAAACTCAAAATGATGAAATGTATGGACTATTTTCTTCCAAATGGCAAGCTAAAAATAATAAAATGGAGGAATGATAATAAAATGTCAAAATGTTACTAGTGGCTTCCTGAGTAGTAGAAAATGGGTAACTTTCATTCATTTTTCTTTTCTAGACTTGCCAAATTCTCCATAAGGCAAACAAGTCTAAGTGTTTCATGTGTATTAATTGACTCCTCAGAAAAGCCATTTTGCTGAGGCGGTATTGTTCCCATTTTACAGATGGAAAGAACGAGGGAGAATAACAGTAAGTAATTTGCCCACAGATCTTCTCCTAGAATCAGTAAGTGGGGGCAGCAGGATCCTAAGGCAGGCTTCTGACTCCAGAGTGGCCGACCACCAAGACGCCCTGCTTTTGTGTATGCACATCACTTTGAAATCAGGAAAAAAAGATCATTTTTAAAAAAGAATTATTTTTTAACTTTATTTTATTCATTATCATCATCATTTTTTTTTAATTTGCCCAGAGAGGGACAGAGAGAGAAATTGAGAGTTGGAAAGCAAGCCACCAGGTGCAGGACTTGAACCGAGGTCAGCCATATAGAAATCCAGTGCCCTCAGCCTCCACGCCAACTGCTGGCCCCCCAAAATGATCATTTTTGAAGAATTAATTTTGTCAGACCAATTATTTGACAAAATATTGTATTTACATTAAAATACTTCTTATTTATAATGGATTTAGTCTTTTTTAGAAGAATTATTTATTTTATTTTATTTATTATTATTTTATTTTTTATTTGCTATAGGTCACGCACACTCACCAGAGAGAAACAGAGAAAGTGAGAAAGCAAGCCGTCAAATCCAGGTCTTGAACGCACAGACAGAGAAAGTGAGAAAGCAAGCCATCAAATCTAGGTCTTGAACGTAGTCAGCCATGTGAGAGTCCAGTGCTCCAATCACCATGCCACCTGCTGGCCCCTATAATGGATTCAGTCTTTTATATAGCCCAAAATAGTATCTAGAAAAAACTAAATTCATGACATGTTTTGTTTTCTCTAAAATATGCGTCTTTCAAATATTGTGTTGAAAGTAACTTCTAGAAATATCAATCCAGATGTACCCTCTGAACAAGCATCAAAGACACAGCTTCTACATTATCAAAAGAAATGTACTTTTTAAAGTATATTTGAATTGAGAATATCTTGGAATCTTTTTCAGCAATTTGGAACCATAAATGGCCTTGTGGAGAAGAAAATTATAGGTTGAATAGGAAGTGAAGGCTGACTTTCACTTATTTAAGAATCATAAAGTACCACAAAATTCCAAAGTTTATGTCCTTTTCTATCTTCCTTGAAAATGTAGGTTAAGAATTTGAACAGAAAAGTGGGAAAGAAGATAATTTTTCATCATTTAAAAATGCATTCAATTTAACATCTTAAGTGAAGTATGCCTATGTATTAAAAAATAAATAAATAAAAAAGTGAAAAAAAGAATTGCTGCACATGGGTTCCAGATCTCAGGATTAGGGCAGGTTGCAATGACCAAAGGCATTCACCTTCATTAACTGGCATTCCAATGTTTTCCTTCAACAGTTTCTGGACATCTTCAGTTGTTCCAGCCACTGTTCTGAAATTTAAAAGAACTTGGCAATTCTTCTTTGAAAGGCCTACTCAGTTCAGGAGTCTGAGGTCTAAAAAAAAGTATTCTACAGATGCTTGGATCTCAGGAAACAGAACACCAGGGATGTGTTGAACCATGAAGGCCAACCTTGGACGTAGCTTCGCTTTGAAGAGGTAAATAGAGGAGCATAAAGAATCCTCCTTGGGAACCAGCAGTTAGCGTAATGGCTATGTCGCTGGACTCCCATGTAGTCGACCGCGGTTCGTGTCCCGGACCCGGTGGCTTAAAACTCACGCCAGGCGCGTGTGCGTGCGTGCCCAAGATCCCGAGAGGAGAATGGAGGAGAAGGGATTGCAGCGTGACCACCCCCCCTGGGGGGTGATTTCTCGCTTTCTGTCTCTATGTCTCTCTCTGTCTGTCTGGCGAGCGCACGCGCCCTACAGTGAAAATCTCTCCAAAAAAAAAAAAAAAAAAAGAATCCTCCTTGAAAATCTTGGTAGCCGATGAAAAAAGGTGGGTGAAGTTTGGATGGTGATGGGAGGGGAAACCTAGTAACTGCACTTACGAAAGGTCATGGGAATGCTTTACCCATTCAGTATGCCAGCAATAAACCTAAAATAAGCAGCATCACTCAAGCAGTGAACTTTTGAGAATTAAAATATGTCCAAGTCTTTGAAAATGGGACATACCCTCCTCAGCTCAACAGAACCTCAACATGAAACCATGCCTACCTGGATTTCCTCTCATTTCTGTTTGCCTGTTTCTTTAATCCAATTCAATGGCCCTCCTTACAAGTGTAGCATATAATATAGTCACTTGTAAAAGGAACCTATTGAAGTGTATTCCATGTGTACCAATCAAAAGAGCTTTCTTTCCTTTTAAACTGTCTTCTCTGTAGTCTTTAAAATTATACCAAAGAGTAGCTTTTTTCTTTCAGCTTTACCAAAAAATATGAAAATACTAGGTCATCAGGAAAGTTATGATGCATTTTTGCATAAAAAACATAGGAAAATTCATCATGACTTTCCCAATGACCTACTAGAACAATTTTTTTCTCTTAATAAGCATATAAGAAACTGTCCAGGAATAATCTCCTTCTCTCTCTAATAAACACAGAAGGACAGTCCAGGACTTTTTTGCAGGTTTATTACAGAAGAGTCTGGTCCCTTTCTTTCTTTTCTCTCTCCCTTTCTCTCTCTCATTCTTTATTTCTCTCTTTCCTTTCCAATATAGCATTAAAACTGACATGATGCAATAGGGTTAAGCATGATCTGTCTAAGAAAGTTTTCAGAAAACACATTTAGACCCCAAGAAGCACAGAGGGATGATATAGCACTGAGAACTGGGATCCCAAGGCTCAGGAAGGCCCATGGTCTTCAGTCAGATGAGAAGGAAAACCCTTCAGCCCCTAGGGTTCTAATTCTACAGATGAGAATTAGAATGTTCAAAACATCACTTCGCAAAATTCTAATTCCATAATAATAATAGCAACTAGGGTCTTTTCTGACTCTCACATTGCAGTTCTAGAGCAAGGGAATGTCTGGAGACCGACGGGTTTGCCTTCTCTGCTGAGTGTGTGCTGAGATAGACCTTTCCTTCTTTCAGTCCCATTCGGTTGTGCCAGATGCTGGACACAGAAGCTCAGGGCTCACCTTGATCCCCCTCCAGGCAACTCCCTTCCCTAAGGGGTAGCACTGTGAGCTACCCACCACCGTCAACTCTGACTTTCCTCTTTGGTTTTTCAACATCTTAGCACCTTTAGTGACAGGAGAAAGAACTAAACAATAAGTGTCCTAAATGCCAGGGAACAAGCAAACAAACATTTCATAGTCAGTAGTTATACACTAATCACTTAATCCTCCCAGAAACCCAATGAGAGGCCACTGACAACTCTGACCAAAAAAACATTTCAGAGCCTGTTTCTTGTAGTCCTGGCACTGAAGCCTCAATCTCAAGTGGGGACAAAATAGGACTGAATTCTGCCCTCTTGGAGGTGTCTCTCTGATGCAGGAAACAGATAGAAAACAGGGGAGTCCCCGAAGGAATAGATGGCAGGAAAGAGTATGCCCTGAGATGAAGTGAGAGGGACATCTGAAAGGGAAGGGGCATTAAAGAAAAGATCTGAGGGGGTGCAGAAGCAGACATTGCACCTGATGGGGCAGGGCTGGGCCTCGTGCAGGCCAAGGCTGTGGAGAACCTGGTATATCCTAAGTCTGGTATATCCTTAGCGTGGCTGGAGCTTAGGAGCATGGACCCAGAATAACACCCCTGAGGCAGGCAGGGACTAAGATACAGGTTTTTTTTTTTTTCCCAGTACAAAGAGAATCCATATGCCAGGGAGCCTAGTGCTGCTTCCACCCGTAAATATCCATGCTCCAAAGGTCCCTCATCCTTTCTTCTCTTCCCTGGACCAAGATTCAGCCTCTACACTACTGCTGATGCTTTTTGCTTGCATATTATTGAATTTCAGGTGTGCTCCCAGCCATATCTGTGACTTATTTAAGTCTTATCTTTTGTCGTAGCACAAAAGCTTTGGACATTTATTGTTTAAATTCAAGATCCCAGTTTTTCTAGGAAAAAGTGGAGAAGAGGGAAGGGGAACTGGGAGCTTCCTCAGCTGCCCTAACTGATTTATGCAAAAGACTAATGTGATCCCCAACTCTCCAAGTACAAGAACTTCAGGCAATTTCTTTAGGGAAACAGTGGTCAACTTCAATTGAATTAGTGGGTTTATTAAAGGACAGTGTATTTTTAAGTGTGGACTGCGGATGTTTCGAGAGATGTCAAAACATGTTAAATGGGAAGGTTTGGCAATATGGGATTAATAGAAATGAAGTAGGTTTCTTGACCACAGTGTTTCTGAGAGCCCTTGATCTGCAACTACAGGGCAGAAGTCTCTCTGTCACCATGGTGACCTTTTTTGTCCTTTGCCTCTGGATTCTAACAGTCTGCTTTCTTGTCTCTGGAGTATAAGCACTAGAAAGCAAAGACTGAGTCTTCTTAAATATCCCAATCTCTCAGACATACTAAGATCTCAATAAATATTTGCCAAGTAAGTGAATAATAGATTCACCAGGGACCAGCAGATGGCATAATGGTTACATCGCTCATAGCCAACTGCAGTTCAAGTTCTGGACCTGGTGGTTTAAAACCCACACCAGGCACATGTGCGTATGTGACCAAAATCCTGAGAGGAAAATGGAGGAGAAGGGATTGTGGGATGGCCATAACCCCTGGGGGAGAGTGATTTCTCACTTTCTGTCTCTCTTTCTCTCTCTGTCTCTCCAGGAAGCGTGCACACCCTATAACAAAAATCTCTCTAAAAAAACAGGTGATTATTTCTCAAACTTGTCTAGCCATTTTTTCACGAAATACATCTTAAGACTATTGTTCTAAAGAAAAAAAAGGAATTTCTCTAAAGAAAGTCACTTTAGGAAAAAACAATAAACTATGATGTGACCCAGGTCCTTCACTAGACTGGAAAGAGCCAAGAATCCATTGTTACAATGTGCACTTTTTTCTCTTAGGGAACTTGTTTCTCTAACTTTTTTTTTTCCTTTTTTTTTTCTTTGAGAAGATTTTTGCTATAGGGCACATGTGCTCGCCAGACAGACAGAGAGAGACAGAGAGACAGAAAGCGAGAAATCACCCCCCAGGGGGGATAGTCACGCCGCAATCCCTTCTTCTCCATTCTCCTCTCGGGATCTTGGGCACGCACGCACATGCGCCCGGAGTGAGTTTTAAGCCAAGGGGTCCGGGACACGAACTGCAGTCAACTACATGAGAGTCCAGCAACATAGCCATTACGCTAACTGCTGGTTCCATTGTTTCTCTAACATTTACTTAAAGTAAGAATGCCATCATCATCATCATCTGTCAAAATAGCTGTCTTGCTGTTGTGCCCCCCATTTCACTCTCTTATCTCTCTCTCTCCCCCACATACAAACACACGCACAGTGATAAATAGCCATTATCACTAAAAGTTATTTAGAATTAGAAAATGTAGAGAAGAAAAAAATCATTGTTAATCCCAGGGTTTAAATGTCAGTATCTTTTTTGTTTTCCCCAGTTTTCATTCTTTGCTTTTTTTTCCCCTCAAAACTTCAGTTTTGTTTCGTTGTTATTTGGGGGAAGGGGAGCACACACTGGACAAGCATGAAACATCCTTCTTGTGCCCACCACACTTGCAGACCTGTCTGGGCCACCCTCCAAGTGGTCCCTTATGCACAGCAATACCTGACCAGAAGTGCCTCAACCCTCCCGCCCTGATAGCTCTAAGGCTGAAACTTGCTCCCCGAGAGTGAATTTCCTTGAAGCTAAAACCTTCCTGCTGTGAAAAGATCCATCTTTCTCCCACTACCTTCTCCTCCCTTATTTTGCATGTAGCATGGTAATTTTCAAGGATGTTGCAAAATAGGGGGTCAGCAGATGGCGTGGTGGTAAGGTGCTAGACACTCCTACATGATCAATCACAGTTTGAGTCCTGGACCTGGTGGCTTTCTTTCTCGCTTTCTCTCTCTCTCTCTCTCTCTCTCTCTCTCTGTGTGTGTGTGTGTGTGTGTGTGTGTCTAGTAGAATTAAAATAAATGAATGCATAAATAAAATAAAATAAATAATTATTTTTTTAAAAAAGATGTTGCAAAATATGTGCTGATCCATATATCCATATATCCTCTAGGACATTAATGGTTCGGTGGGACATGCATCTCCTGAATCCATTGCAGGTCTATAGGTCAGTTAATTTACTATCATTTTGGCAGAAGCAAATGGGTCTTTTGTTTTGTTTGTTTAGCTTTCTTTTCTTTTCTTTTTTTTTTTCTGCTATAGGGTGCATGTGTTCCCCAGCAAGATACACAGAGAGACACACAGACACACAGAGAGAGAAAGCATCCCCCCGAGGGGATCGCCACAACACAATCCCTTCTCTGATGGGGATTTGGGGCACACATGCTCACACACTGAGCATATTTCTCAAACTGCCCGTTCAGGACTCAAACCATGAAGTTGGCCACATGGAATGATTCAACTATCACACCATGGGCTAGCTCCGCAAATGGGTTTTGAAGCAAAGCCACTTCACGTGTGTCTGCAGCCGAGCTTGGATGCATTCTGTGACAGTCGCAGTCCTTCTCAGCACCTGGCTGACTCTGTCTCTCTTTCATTGCACACTTTCCAAAGACCTGAGAAACCAGGCAGGCAAGCATCTGGGTACTTTCCTGCTCACTCTCAAGAAAGTGAGTTAGCATGCTTTTTTCCCTTCTGAACATTTGAATCCTAGCATTCCTAATGTGCAAGCAAGCTTTTCACAGAAAACATTACAATCTTATAATTAAATTAGATGCTTGTGGGATACAGAACAATTAGAACCAGAAAATAATTTAGAAAGATTAAGGCTATTAGGGTAAGACTTTTCTTATTTAGTGGAGAGGAAATACAATTAAGTGAACTAACTTATTAAAAACACCTACACAGATATCTGAACATCTCCCAAATGCACTGAAACGCCTTGCTCTGTATGAAGCCCACAGACTCCACTTCCTTTTTTTCTAAATCAAATTAGAAAGCCAAACTGAATGATTCCCCAGGAGAGATATTTGCACCTCCAAGTAGATTGAAAGAAATTTAACCTAAAGCTGCCCGGAAATTATTACTGAATGAAGTTGCTTCCATCATTTTGAGGTGATGAGCTCATGATTTTGTGAAAAGAAGATTCTATGACCTAAATTTATATAAACCTTAAAAGTAAACAGTGGGATAGAAATCTACTTTTCTTGTGATGTTCTGTGATAACAACATAAAGACAGTTAGAGATAGGACCTGACTATACAATAAACAATCTAGGAGATTGTTCCACAGCCTGGTGGGTAAGGCAGCTGGATTCCACATAGCCAATCCTGTGGTTCAAGTTCCAACCTTGGCAGTGTAAGAAACATGCTAGGTACATGTGTATGTATGCCACAAATCCCAAAAGTAGGGAAATAACGGTGGTGAAAGGACTGCAGTGCGTGACCATACCCTATGTAAGGATACTTTCCTAATTTCTCCCTCTTTCTCTCTCTCTGTCTCTTTCTAGAGAGTGCATGTGCTCTCTGGAAAATTAAAAATAAAATAAGGGGCCAGCAGTTGGCATAGTGGTTAAGGTGCTGGGCTCCCACAAGGCCAGCTGTGATTCAAGTCCCAGACCTAGCAGCTTCAAATTCATGCCAAGTGTATGTGCATATGTGCCCAAAATCCAAACAGGAGAATAAAGGGGAAGGGATTGTGGCATGGCCATCCCCCCTGGGGGTGATTTATCACTTTCTCTCTCTCTGTCTCTCTCTCTCTGTCTCTGTATCTCTGGTAAGCACACACAACCTGTAAGAAAAATCTCCCTAAAAAGTAAATGAAATAAAATAAACAATCTAGGAATAATAAAGGTCCAATGTATTTATGCATTTAATGGTTTATGTAGGAAGAGTTATCAGCCGAATGTTCTCAGAGTTTCATGACTGGAAACATATAACAAAATAATTTAAATTTTATCTTTGGAGGCAGCTAAACTTGGGTCTTATGTAACCATGGACATGTAAAATACAGGGGTACTTCAAAAAGTTCATGGAAAATAGAATTAAAATATGAGTTTACTTTGATGCAGAAAACACTTTGAGGGACCAGAAGTGGTTATGTTGCTGGACTCTCACGTGGCCAACCATGATTCCAAGACCTGGTGGCTTAAAACTCACCCTGGGCACATGTGTGTGCATGCCTAAGACGCTAGGAAAATAATGGAGGAGGAGGAATTCTGGCATAGCCATCATCCCTGAGGGGTGGTTTCTTGCTTTCTGTCTTTCTGGTGAGGGCGCATACCCTATCACCAAAACTCTCTAAACAACAACAAAAAACTACCTTAAAAACCATTCATAGTTATTTTCATCAGTGCATTTTCCATTAACTTATTTTAAACATCCTTTCAAACTTCCATCTCCTCTTCTATGAAATGGAGAGAACAGAATCACTGTTTAGGACTGCAATGGGGATTAGACAATGCAATACCTTGCTCTGGCACTTAGGAAATACCCAATGTTAGCCATTTTAAAGAATGAAAATAATGTGTTTACACATTCATAGCTCCTTTATGAACTCCTCTTGTGCCAGACACTGTTGTGTTTTATGTATCTTCTCTCATTTAATCCTCATGGTGATCTCATGGGCAGGTATGGTTGGTTTTATCTCTGTGTTACAAAGAGATTAAGGCACAAGGAGGTGATTATGTGCCAAAGTCATACAGTCAATAAATTCCAACCTTGAACTCAAACCTCACAGCACCGTGCTGTAGGAACCTAGACCATCCTCTTCAATAGATGTAAAGGGTAGTCTCCAAAATAAGGAAACAGCACTAGAAACCCCAACAAAGGACACAGTTCAAGAGGTAGTGTTATTAACTTCCATCTGGAAAGTAAGTACATGCAGTCTTAGCTTTGTTCCCATTAACAGAAATTTCAACTTTATCATAGTTTAGTTAAATAACACGGGTTCCCAACAGCACAGCTCGAATTTCAGTTACCATAATGCATTAATTGTGAGTAATTGCATCAAGGACAAACTGCTGTTTGGTCACACACAAATCACTGCATGGATAACAGTTGCAAGACAATCCATGGCCAATTACACATGATTGTTTCATTGTATTGGCGATGGGTCTACTTTCAGTTCATGCACAGACAGCAAAGCATGTAGCTGGGTGGGTGCTTTTGTCTCCCGTTAACAAATGCACATGCCATTTTATAAAAGTGGATCATCAAAAGAGAAAATTGACCAAAACAATAGAAGTGCAGCAAAGAAAAAAAAAATCAATACTGCTGGAATAGAAATTTAAATCAGATGTAAATGGAGTTAAAGAAGAATAGATGACCATGGGAATGCTAAATTGCACCTATTCCAGAGGCTTCCAGATGTGCAGCGAAAGGAACTGCTCAAAGACAAAAAACATTGACATAGAAGAGGGAAGTACCTATGATGGGACAAGGCTCTGGGGAGACCTGAGCCTAATTCGTAGATCAGAGTCCCCTGCTTCTCTCTTTTACCCCTTGAGTTGGTCCTGCCAACCAAAGGTGGGTATTTTGTCTCATATAAATGAGGAGACACCTTCCCCAAGATTCTCTCCTCAGCCCTCCCAAGCTCCATGGAAAGGGCTATGTTACTCCAGTTCCTGCCCAGATGTGAGCTCCCTCCCTGGGCCTGGCTGTGCAGAGTGGAAGCCAGCTTCAAGGATCCAGTAAGCAGCACTGTGTGCTGGAGAGCTGAGCTTCCTGGCCTCCATGGTTTCTCTCTGCCCTGGGCTGCTCCTTCCTCAACTGAGCACTCTTCCCGCACTTAGCACAGCTACTTCTGTCCAGTCGAGCTGTGGTGGAAAATGGTTTTTGCAGAGATAACCATGACATTGCCAACGTGGTGAAGATAAAGGTGCCAGGACTGAATTTTTTGCCTCCTCTCTTGCCTGGAGGAAAATGTTGTTCCTGATTGGGGCAGCTTCCTATGTCAATAGAGGTGGTATTTAGGACAAGGCAGGGAGGTAGAAACTTGTAATTCTGTGACTGGGAACTGTAGTAGGCCCTTTCTCTTGGCCATAGGGATGAGATGGGAAGGAGGCCCCCATCTAGCACAGGGTACACTCCTCATGCAAGCGACCCAAGGGTTAGTGGCTGTGAGCACAAGCCTCCTCAGGATCCCCTTCCTCACCCACCAGTCAGAAAGCCACTCCCCCCACCCCGTACTGAGTTTCCTCCTAGCTAAAATGAGGAAACACAGAGATCACTGGAATATTGAGCAGATAAAACCACTGTGCACACAAACTGGGTGAGGAGAAGCATTCACCTGTGGTGAATCCCTTTCCTCCAGGACTGCCACTTTCCCCCAGCCACACCGGTGAGGGCTAGAGGATGTGTCCAGTCTGATTCCCTGATGCCGCAGCCCACACCAGGCTTGGCTGAATCCCATCTGTCCAGGAAGGGGTACACTTCTTAGAGATCTCAGTGAATCAGATATCACCTCTTGGCAAAGTGGAAAACCACATGTGGTAGGCCACATTGGGCTCCATAACTCCCGTAATAAATCTACTGTTTATATCTCGGGGAAAAGTAAATTTGCTTTGTTTTTGAAGAAGCAGATGGCAAGTGTAATTGTCAGAGCTGCTACAGGGAGAGGAGTGAGCAAACAGCTCTTCATAGAGAAAGGAGAAATGAATGGACAGGAGAGGGGACAGCCCAGGTGGGCCCACGACCAACAAGAGGTTCGCACTACTTCTTCTGGAAACAGGGATAATTAACATGACCAGTCTGTGCCTTTACCATCATGGCACACAAAGGACAATTTCTGAATAATCAGGTTAATTTTGCTAAAAATGTATAGTCTCTCTCTCTCTCTCTTTCTCTCTCTCTCATTTTTAATAAGGAAACTTAAAAAAATTCGAAAAAATAGAAGTAAAGTATGACTTTATTTTGGTACAAAAAATTATTTAAGTCTATGCCCAGTTTTTCATAATACAGTTTCCATGAACTTTTTAAAGGCTTTTTGTATAGTACGTAGTTTATCACTTCCTTGTCTTAACTAGATTAGAGACCAGGATAAATTTGTTTAGACAAGTTTTATAATATCGAAAGAAGATGAAAAAGAAGAAGGCAAATACACAGAGTATTCAACTCCAAGAACGTTCTGTTCTTTGGCCTTTAGGTTACAACAAAATGTGCATTATGTTTAGAAAACAAGCTATAGCTTGTAAAACAAATGTGGAAATAATCTAAAGTATGAGACATCCACTAATAATTATGCAATGGAGAAAATTCTGACTAGGAGAAATCTTTTTTATTGGATTTTGTTTAAAGAATTTATTTAAAATTTTTTTAATTTAATTTTCTTTCTTTCTTCTTTCTTTCTCTCTCTCTTTCTTTCTTTCTTTCTTTCAGTTTGATCAGAGAGGGACAGAGTGAAAGAGAGAGAGAGAAAGCAAGAAAGCAAGCCAGCAAATCTGAGACTCGAATTGCAGTCGGTCATATGGGAACCCAGTGCCCCCAACAACCACGTCACCTGCTGGTCCACATTTTTTAAATTTTATTTATGATTATTATTATTTTCCAATTTGACCAGAGAAAGAGAGAGAGAGAGGGAAGGAAAGTGAGAAAGGAAGCCACCAGGTCCAAGACTTGAACCACAGTTGGCCATGTGGTAGTCCAGAGCCTTTAATCAACATGCTACTGCTAGCCCCTAAGAGAAATCTTTAACTGAAAGCAAAGATGACCCATACTTAGTTTTTCATTTGTTGTTGTTGTTTCCAGTTTTTAATTTTATTTATTCATTCATTTATTTTTATTTATTTATTTTTTAGTTGTAAAATATATGTTTATTCTGATACTTGTGTAGCTGTACAGCTGACTCATCAGAAATTACTGGATTAAAGTTATTTTACTTCTTCAGGACAGGAGTTTATAATTATTTCAAATTTGGGATCTTCAAACCTGAAGTTAGGAAATGTGTTCATGGTTGCTTTACCATACATTTGCTCCTCTTCAGATCTTGCTGATATTCTGAGCCAGTATCAACCAACAGGTGATCGCTCCAGTTGCCTGTCATTTAGATTTGTATTCTCTAATCTTGTCCAGTTTCTGTACCAGATCAAGTTCCTTATTAAATGCCACTGCTGTGACACCAATGCTCTCCCACAAATGGACTGAGACTGCTGACTGAATGATGGAGGAGAACCTGGAGAGCCTCTGGAGAATCATGGTGATTCTTTGTTACTTGCACTCAGTCTTGAGCTGCCAGAGCCACCACCGCTCCCTTCATTCATTTATTTTAATTCGATGAGAGAAAGAGAAAGAGAAAGTGAGAAAGCTAGCCAACAGATCCAGGACTTGAACTGTGATTGGTCATGTGGGAGTGTCCAGTGCCTTAACCACCACACCACCTGCTGGTCCCCATACTTAGTTTTGCTTAAACAAAATGAAAACATCTTTTTTTTTTTTGGTGACATCTTGGTAGCAGGCAGTTCTTCTAACTTGTCATGTCCAACTTCCAAGTTAGATGTCATTTAACTTGAATCAAGGTCATGGAAAAAGTGTGAGAGTTCTATGTGTGATAAAATCAAATATTACACGTGTTGACATTTCACTGAATAGACTTTTTACATTCAAAGCCTTACATTTAGATCTATGACAGTGATCTGTGATCAGTTATCAACAGTCTTTCAACAAGGCCTAAGATAACTTTCTGAGATTGATCTTTACCTTAAAAGTAGTTTGATAAATTTATTTCATAAAATACCCCTATTTTATTATATGTATATCTGAATCTTCTCAAACTATAAATATGATTCCTGTCAAACCAAGAAGTCTTCGGAATGACCTTTTCTTCATCACTTTTTATTAACAAAGCTGGCTCTTCTAACATGACTTTGCCATCTGAGACTTGTGGAGGTCTAACATCTCATGAAAGAATGACGTTCATTCATAAATTTATGTATTTACTTCTTCCATGAGTGAACAAAGAAAGCGAGAAAAGCAAGCATCCCCAACAGGATCTTCATGCTGGGATTCACGACCAGCCTCAGTCAGCCCTAGATCATAGACTCACAACCCTCTCATGTGGATCAGCCTCACGGAGTATTGGATTACCTCTGTGCCTGTGCCACATTCTGGCCCCTGGATGGCACTTCTATAGAAGGTTCTTCCAGCATCTCTTGCCTCTGGGGGAAGCTTTGTGACATGCTAGGGCATTCTCAGTGTTCTGAAGGAGGGGAAATCTCCAATATCCTCACCTCCATTACTGGCACCCTCTCCCTTAAAGCTTTTTTTATTTTCATCACGACACTTAATATTCATTCAACTAAGTTATTGCTTGACTCATGTATTGTCCTTTGCTTCCAAAAAGATAATAAACTCCAAGAAGACAGGGACTTTTTCTGTCTGGGATACTTTTTCTGTATCCCAGGCTTCTAGAAAATCACAGCTTCTAGAGAATAGCAGCTGCTCAATAAATATTTGTGGAGTTACTTATTTAGAAATGCAATGACAAAAGGCATTGTGAATACATTAACAACATGAAAAAACTGCATTTTTATTGCATGCAATAAATACATACATATTAAAATGGTAGAACTTAAGTGTGTAAGATATTATCTAACCACTGTGATGAGTTCCTGAACCCCTAGGAGTAACTGAGAACCAGAGATTGAGAACCACCAATATGAAGAGGCCAAGTACTAAACTGAAGTATTGCAAACATGATTCTATTACCAACTGGGTAGCCCTGAGCAACACCACCTAATGAATCTTAGTTTATAAATAGGGCAAATGGGAGTAATAATTAACTGGTCTACCTACCCAATAGGATAGAAAAGAATGATACCGACATATACAAACCAATTTCGTGAGCTATAAAGGATCATGCACATATAGACTATTCTCTCTGTTATAATGAAACATAGGTCTTGGACCCGTAATCCCAGCAAAGCAGAAGGCTGTGTTACCTTTTGTCATCTTGGTCATTGTAGTCTGTCATCACCAACATCACAATAGGAGCACTGATTTTCCCTGGGTCTGTTGAGCCTCCATGCAAGAATATCTTGTGCAAACTAGCCTTGAATGTAGACTTCCCAGTTGTCCAGTGGTTGTACGTTAGAGTCATGCTATGTAGACTGAATGACTCATGGAACATACATCATTTGCCTTTTGACCTTGGCAGCAGCAACCAGAGCTCAAAATCGGTTCCCTAACTGACTCTCTCAGCTGTTTCTTGTGTTGCAGTAACACTGCTTTTTCTTTAGACCAGAATAAATTTTAAAATGTGTTGAAGACATTTTATGTCTGACCTTCCTTTTCTATTGTGTAAGAAAGAATGAAGAATGGAGGACAGGAAAGAAAAGAAAGAAAGAGAAGAAGAAAGAAGAAAAAGAAAGAAGGAAGAAAGAAAGAAAGGAGAAGGAAGGAAGGAAAAAAGTGCTACACCAAGGAAAGTGATGATTGGTTAGCCTCTCTATTCTAACCAATGAAATGTGTTCTTTATCACTATGGTTACAGAACAACTAGCAAGCCAGGTATAACCTTGCCTAATAGAGGCACCCTGGTATGGTTTACCTAGTTGCACTCACCATCAATACCTATACATTGCCAATGTGGATCCAGACAACCTTCTATTTTTTTTTTTTTTTTTTTGAGAGAGAGGTTTTTGCTATAAGGCGCGTGTGCTTACCAGAAAGACAGAAAGAGACAGAGAGATAGAAAGTGAGAAATCACCCCCCAGGGAGGATGGCCACACCGCAATCCCTTCTCCATTCTCTCGAGAACTTGGGCACGCACACACAGACGCCTGGCATGAGTTTAAGCCACTGGGTCCAGGACTCAAACTGTGGTCGACTACATGGGAGTTCAGCGACATAGCCATTATGCTAACAGCTGGTCCTGACGACCTTTGTGGACAGAAGTCTGACTACTTTTCCTATTTTTCCAAAATCTTTTCAAAAGGGGACTGGGGAAGTCATGCCACAAACGTTAACAGACCATTTATTTTCTATTAACAGGATTCTTCCTACCTCCTGTCCCTAGCATAGTATCTTTGAGTATATTTCAACCAATTACAGTATATTCTTGTGCTTATCTCTTCCCAAGACACAGAACTTCTCTTTTCCTTGAGATATAGATTAAGCCTTTCTTTAACTAATCTCTTCCCAAGACATAGATCTTCCCTTCCAATCACCACCAAAGAATTATGGAAACCACCTACAAGCCCCCCCATATGTCCCGCCTTTTTGGGTCAGATCAATGGAAAATCTTTTCACTAAATGTTGTCTGTCAATCTCAAAAACAAATAAAAGGAACCCCTGTTCATGATCACCCAAAGAAAGGCATGTATGTCTCTTCTCCGGGCCTAGGTCACTCACAGTTGGCTTGGAAATAAACCGCATTAATTATTAATTATTAATTTTACTGTTGGTTATTTTTCTGTCGACACCTATTTTTAAAATTTAGAGTATTGGGTTATTTTTTAACCACTTTTATTGTGAATTATACTACACACAGAAAACTGGGCAAGTCAGAAATGTACAACTCCATGAATAGCAAATGTAACTTCCTTAAGCCATGTTACTGGCTAAATCTGACTTTATTTTTTCATTATTCTGCTAATGTGGTAAATTAGACTGATTTTTCAAATGGTCACCAAATTTGCCTTCCTGGATTAAACCCAATTTAGTCATAATGTGTTATTTCTGTATTGCTGTATATGATTTATTAAGATTTGCTTTTTAATTTTTATTTTTTAACTTGCTAGAAGGCACACGCACCTGCTGGAGAGAGACAGAAAGAGAGGAAAAATGATAAAGTGCCTCCCATGGGGTCTAGTCACATCACAATCCCCTCTCCATTCTTCATTTCAGGATTTGGGGCATGCACAGACATCCAGCATGTTTCTTGAGCTGCAAGGTCCAGGACTCAAATTGTGCTTCAGCCATGTGGGATCCAGCTGCCTTCATCACAACACCACTGGCTGGCCCTGGTTTTAGATTTTTATAGTTGTGTTTATTTATGTGATTGGCCCATAATTTTTTTCTTGTAATAATCTTGTAATGATCAAAAGGATGTAATGATCATCCTTTTGTATCAGGGATATGCTCTCATGAGCAGTTCTGAAATTGTTCTTTTTATTTCTACCCTGTATCAGTTGTATAATTTTAGTGTTCTTCTTTAAATATTTGTTAAATTTTCCAGGGAAATCATCTGATCTCAGGGATTTTGTGTGTGTTGGAGGTAGAAGGTAGGCAGTGTTAAGTTCTAGATTTAATTTCTAAAATTATTTATTCAATTTTGTTTATTTATTCATTTATTTTAATTTGACCAGTGAGAGAGACAAACACACAGAGAGAGAGAGAGGGAAAGTGAGAAAGCAAGCCACCAGGTCTGAGATTCGAACCATGGTCGACCATATGGGAGTGTCCAGTGCCTTAACCACCATGCCACCTGCTGGTTCCCATGGATTTAATTATTTTAATAATTATAGGGCTCTTCTCTTTCTTTTTGTTTTTGCTATAGGCTACATGTGCTCTCCTGAGAGAGACAGATAGAGTAAGAGGGAAGGTCCCCTCTCCAGTGGGGATGACTACATCCCTATCCCTTCTCTTCTATTTGCCTCTTAGGATTTGGGGGTATACACACACATATGAACCTGGCATAATTTTCAAGCCACTGGGCCTGAGACTTGAACCTCAGTCAACCATGTGAGAATGCAGCCCCTTAATCACCAAGCCATCTAGGAGCCCCAGGACTTTAGTTTTCTTAAAAACATTATATTGGTAGGTTGCATTTTTCTAGGAATTTGTCCATTATCTTAATTTTTCGATGTTTTGCAACAAAGCTAGCCAAAATATCCTCTTATCATAGAAATTTCAGTGCTACTTCCTTTCTAGTTCCTGGTATTGGTTATTCAGGTCATCTTTTTCTTTCTTCTTTATTTATTTTTTTCTTGGGCCAATCAAGAAAACCACCACAAGCATGGTGATTAAGGCGTCTGGATCCCACATGGCCAACTGTGCGGGTAGCATCCAGGATCCAGTGGCTTGAAAAACATACCAGGCATGTGTGCATGTGTGCTCAAAATCCAGAAAGGAAAAATAGAGATGGAATTATAATGTATCCACCCCTCATCCTCATGGGAAGTACTTTCCCACTTTCTCTCTCTCTCTCTCTCTCTCCCTCTCTCTCCAGAAAGGTCACACACTCTCTAGCAATTTTTTAAAAGAGGGCCATACTTTTTTTCTTAATCTGCCTTGCCAGGAATTTATCAATTTCATGAGGTTTTTCAAATAATGACCTGTTGGCTTTGTTAATTTTCTCTATTAAATGTTCATTATTACATATATACTAATTTCTGCTCTTATCTTTAACATCCCCATTACCTTCTTGGCACCCCTGGGTTCCATACTTTTAGTCGCATGAGGCTCAACGTATCACCCTTTTTGATGTCCCTGAAGGAGATGGGGTGAGGTGGCGGGGAGGAAGGCAGCCTAAGACCCAGGCTTACAGTTGTCCCCACCCTTGCACATTCTCTCTTCATGAACGTTCTGACAAATTCATGAATGAATTTAAGCCCAATTTCCAAAAATGTTCAAAAAATTATGGTTGAGGGAACCAGCAGTTGGCATAATGGCTATGTCGCGGGACTCCCACATAGTCGACCGCAGTTCGCAAAGAGAAGGGATTGCGGCGTGACCATCCCCCCTGGGGGGTGATTTCTCGCTTTCTGTCTCTATGTCTCTGTCTGTCTGGTGAGCGCACGCGCCCTATGGCAAAAATCTCTCTCAAAAAAATAAATAAATAAATAAATAAATAAATAAATAAAAATGAAAGAAAAAAATTATGGTTGATTCCAGAAGTCACAGACATCATTAGTCTGATCTTGACCCATATCCTTGGCACATTTTATTTCATTTTGAGGTGGTAGTTGGCAGGAAATATTCCGTTTCTATGCCTCTACTATTCCTTTATCACTTACATTCATGTGGGCAGTTAGTAGATACCTTGTCCTGTGATGGTCCCACTTAAAGTCTTTTTCTTTTTCTTTTTTTTAAAGGGATTTTTTTTTTTTTTTTTTGCCAATGGGCCATAGGGTGTGTGTGCTCATCAGAGAGACAGAGAGCCATGGACAGAGAAAGTGACAAATCTTCCTCCAGGGGAGATGGTAATACTGCAGTCCTTTCTCCTTCATTCTCTTCTTGGGATTTTGGGCATGCACACACATGCACTGGGCATGAATTTCAAGCCTCTGGGTCTGGAACTCAAACTATGGTCACATGTGGGAGAGCAGCGAGGTAACCAGTATGCCATCTGTTGGGCCTGCACTCGAAGTCTTATGAAGCATTGACACCACCACACCACCTGCTGGCCCCAATTTTTTTTTAATTTTAAAATTTATTTATTTTAATTAAATAATTATTTTTTAAAATATGAAGCAATTCTTTTCTAAAAAGGATTATTTATTTAACTTTATTTATTTATTTATTTAATTTGACCAGAGTGAGACAAAGCGAGAGAGGGGGGAAGTGAGAAAGTGAGCCACCAGGTCCAGGACTCGAACTACAGTCGGCTATGTGAGAGTCTAGCACCCTTAACCACCATGCCACATGCCGGCCCCCAAAATGAAGCAATTCTTAAAAACAAAATAGCAATCATGATTCTGCCATCATAAAACAATCAACATTAATACTTGGGTTTCTTTAATGTTTCATCTACGATGTCCTTGCCAGTACTAGAGAATAGCACTGCAGGGTTTTTTTGTTGCTCTTGTGAATTTTACAGGTTAAACCTGGGTTTATCTTTAAATTTTCATTTCTTTGATTGTTAATGGGGCTGAATATTTCCCATTAACTAGTTACTAAGCAATATTTATTCTGATTATTTAAAATTTGTTTAGGATATTTGGTGTTCTTTCGAAAATGACCAGTTTCTTTCTCTCCCACTTTTCCTGGGCCTGGTTCTAATTAATGTGTTAATTTTTTTAAAAAATATATACTACTACCCACTATTTAATTTTACACTATTATAAAGAAAAAATGTGAAGAGTAGAAAAAGAGAATAAATTGAATTCATTTACTCCTCAGATGCAGTCTCTTACATCTTAGTGTTAAATATTAATTGTATGGAATTCTCACTTTTAGAAGGTTCTACTATATTTAAAACTATTGGAGCTGGCAGGTGGTCTGGAGGGTGGGGCACTGGACTCCTGTATGACCAATTGTGGTTCAAGTCTTAGGCTTGCATTCCCACCCACTTTTTCTCTCTCTTTTTCTCTCTGGTTAAATTAAAAACAATAATAGTAATAATAAAAAATGAAATTAAATAAATACATCTTAAAATAAATAAATAAAACCACTTACAGGCAGGCATACTCATTTCGTTTGAAAGAGATTAAACAGTATTCCAGAATTTTTAAGCAAATCCCTTGGTCTGCAACTTTTTTCATAATGCTTCTTAAAATAGAGCTACAGATTTTTTAATTTTCTTTAATATGAATATTTTTTCTTTAATGTGTTATAAATTCCATCAAATCCAATCATTTAGAATTGTTTTTACTATGTCATTGACCACTTCTACTATTATAAACAAATAAGCATGTAGCATTATTTTGAATGTACAGTGATTAATTAGCACAATTTTACTTAAGAGACTGTTGTGAATATTGGCATTTTTTTGAATATATACTGTAGCTTATGGGACGGACAATCTTACCCAAAAGTCTCATTTTTTTTTTTTAATATACTATAGAGTACATACACACACCAGAGAGAGAGAGAAAATAAATGGGAAAATGAGACAGTTCCCCCAGAGGGGATGGCCACACAGAAATCCCTTTTCCATTCTCCTCAAATTGCCAGGTCCACTATTTGAACTGTGCAAATGGACATGTGGAATCCAACTGCCTTAAACACCAAATAATCAGTTGTCCCCCAAATCTCACTTTTATCCCTTTTTCTGCCTCATAAGCAGGCAAACTTGGGCAAGCCAAGCTATCAGAACCTTGGGTCTACAACCATAAAGTGAAGACATGATAACCTGTCCTACCTACCTCACAGAGTTTCTGCACAGATCAGCAAGATCAATAAACATGAAATATTTTTTGACAAATATAAGGTACCATATAATGATGATTACAGGTAAGTAAGTAAAGCTAACTACCAAAATGATATTCATGCCTGTAACTAAAAGCTTTTAAATGAAGCGGCTTATTATAAAGTTGTCAGTTAAGCAAATGAAGACCACATTACACACACTGTTCCTAGCCTACTCTACTAAATCTAATCCTTAGAAAGACTTCATTTATATAAAGAGAAAAAAATAAGAGTTAAGATATTTGTTAGTGTTTACAAATAAGCAGCAACCATTAATTCACAAATAGGTTTTTTACACCCAACAAGAGTGCATTCTTTAATAGGATTATATTTGAATGAGAATTCCATACAAATGTTGGGTCATCAGAAAAGTCATGGTCCATTTTACATCATGACTTTTCTGATGACCCAACAA
>NW_006159650.1:3113417-3118670 GCF_000334495.1 Tupaia belangeri chinensis
TCTCTCTCTCTCTCTCTCTCTCTCTCTATATATATATATATATATATATGTGTGTGTGTGTGTGTGTGTGTGTGTGTGTGTGTATGTACACACACATATATATGCACACACATATACATATATATATATGAATATGTATACATACACACACACATATCTCATGAAAGGAATGTTTTTCTAAAGAATTACTTCTTTATTTCCATTTGTTATTATTATTTTAATTTGACCAGAGACAGAGAGAAAGGGAAAGTGAGAAAGCAAGTCGCCAGGTCTGGGACTTGAACCATGGTCGACTATGTGGGAATCCAGTGCCTTTAACCACCACACCACCTGCTGGCCCCACAAAGAAGGAATATTATACTTTACATAGAACATTCAGATGATTCAACTGAGTTACCCCTCCACCAAATTCTGGTTTTTCATATTTATTACAAACACTGCAGAAAAAGCCACTCATGATGACCACCTGTCTGCCCTTGACAGTCCTGAGAGACAGGCCCTGGCTTCAGCAGCATCTCTTATTTGAGTCCACCTACCACCACCTTCGCTCCCTTTGTCTCTGGCTGTGGCAGGACGTCATTTGCTCGTCAGCCAGGTTAGCCAGCAAGTTTCACGTCGGACCCAGGCCAGTGTGCACATTTTTTTCATTGATGTCTCCTGTCCATTTTATATTTTTTGTGTGCCTATATTAATTATCCAATAAAGATTTTAGAAATAACCTTGAGATAATATGATATTTTATCCATCTTTTTCCTTTTTTTAGAGAAAGAGAATTTTTTTGCGATAGGGCATATGTGCTCGCTAGAGAGACAGAGAGAGGCAGTGAGACAGAAAGTGAGAAATCCCCCCCTGGAGAGATGGCCATACCGCAATCCTTTCTCCTCCATTCTCCTCTCAGGATCTTGGGCACGCACGCACAAGCAGCCAGCGTGAGTTTAAGCCACCGGGTCCAGGACTCGAACCATGGTCAACTATGGCACGTGCGCTCGCCAGACAGACAGACAGAGACAGAGAGACAGAAAGTGAGAAATCATCCCCCAGAGAGGATGGTCATGCCGCAATCCCTTCTCCTCCATTCTCCTCTCAGGATCTTGGGCACGCACGCACAAGCAGCCAGCGTGAGTTTAAGCCACCGGGTCCAGGACTCGAACCATGGTCAACTATGTGAGAGTCCAGCGCCATAGCCATTATGCTGCTGGTCCCTGGTTCTGATATTTTATCTGTCTTAATGTGAAATAAAGATCTACATAATTTTGTTTTGTTGTCAACGCAGACCTTTCATGGTTTCAAGGAACCAGAACCTCCCAGCTCCCCAATCCTGTGCAGTGTGGGAGTCCGGAAATTCTTGTCTCTCTGCCTTCATGGAGATTCGCATTTGTACTTTTTTTTTTCCTACTTAGTATTTGTTCACTCATCAAGTACTTGTGGAACCTAATATGTTCCAAGCACAGTTCTAAATGCTAGGAATAAAGAAAAATCCATGCTCTGGTGGAATTTAGTCTGTTTGGGGCAAGAAACCACTGATATAGTAAAAAAAAATGACTATAGAATGTAACTTAATGTCAGAGATGTCCTGAAGGAAAATGAAGCAGGATAGGAGATAAAGGTGGAATGATACTGAACAGAATTCTACATCCCACCTTGCTTTTCACTATGATCAGAAGAGCCATTTCTATCTTCTTCTGTACACTTTTCCCTCCCCCAACCCTGCACACACACCCACAAGTATAAACCACCAACAGTGGCAATGTGTATCCCACCTTACTGCACCTACAAGGTCCAACACAGCTTGCATGACTATACACAATATTGTTGAGGCAAAGAAAATCTTTTCATGATATTTCTGTTGACTGAATGTGACCAACCAGCAATTTCTGGAAGATTCTTGAATTTTTGTGGAGACCCCTCCAGGTCTAAGGCAGAATCTGTCTACTGGGTCAATAGTTTGCAGAGCTTTCCTAAAAGCATTTCGTGTTTATCTGATATTTGCTGGATGCTGTTCTGCAAAATGACATTTGTGGTTAAGGCCTTGGAGAGTTTCCCTATTTTTGCTTGGTCACATTTCAAGTTTACAAGTAAACACAGCCCCATCTGTGACATCAACAAACTTTGACTCAATCTTTCATCAGAGGGCAACCTGGTACACCCAGGCAGGTTCCCAAATACTCTGGTTCTCTAATAACTCATTGTCGAATGTTACTTTCTAGGTAGGCTGTGGAGACCAGGCAGGGAGGGCAGCTATCTGCTAAGAAAAGGGGCCTTTCGCCGGTCCACACAAAATGTCAATTTGCCAAAAATAAAAACAGGAACCTTTGTTTCAATCCTGCAGAAAGGCTCAAACTTTTATGTGTGTTATGGTTACATTAAATGAAAGGTCTATTTTTCCTTGGATAAAGGTATCTGTAAGAAGGAACTGTAGGGATAAATGTCTTCTTTCTTAACCTGCATTCAATTGAACAGATCCCGGCTGGACTTTTCAGCCAGACCCAGAGAGAGAAAATTATGTCCAAATTATTTGGCTCTTCCAACAGCAAGTCATGAGATGGTGTCATGAAAAAGAATTTTTGAGATAAAATCCTGCTAATGTGGTTTCTGCTGAAAAGTAAGAATAGTTCTAGGAACTTACTGCTTTCGTAAGACCAAACAACATAGACAAAGAGGCCCACTCCAGGAGGTACAACTTACAGATAACGAGTTCCAGGAGAGAAGGGAGAAGGTACTCTTTCAAACATAGTTCAAATCCAGGACTCAAACCACCTTGTTTTCTTCTCCCTTTGTCACTTTGCTCTATTTTCTTTTTTCAAAAAGAATTATTCTATTTAACTTTATTTATTTATTTACTTACCTAATATGTTCCAAGCACAGTTCTAAATGCTAGGAATAAAGAAAAATCCATGCTCTGGTGGAATTTAGTCTGTTTGGGGCAAGAAACCACTGATATAGTAAAAAAAAATGACTATAGAATGTAACTTAATGTCAGAGATGTCCTGAAGGAAAATGAAGCAGGATAGGAGATAAAGGTGGAATGATACTGAACAGAATTCTACATCCCACCTTGCTTTTCACTATGATCAGAAGAGCCATTTCTATCTTCTTCTGTACACTTTTCCCTCCCCCAACCCTGCACACACACCCACAAGTATAAACCACCAACAGTGGCAATGTGTATCCCACCTTACTGCACCTACAAGGTCCAACACAGCTTGCATGACTATACACAATATTGTTGAGGCAAAGAAAATCTTTTCATGATATTTCTGTTGACTGAATGTGACCAACCAGCAATTTCTGGAAGATTCTTGAATTTTTGTGGAGACCCCTCCAGGTCTAAGGCAGAATCTGTCTACTGGGTCAATAGTTTGCAGAGCTTTCCTAAAAGCATTTCGTGTTTATCTGATATTTGCTGGATGCTGTTCTGCAAAATGACATTTGTGGTTAAGGCCTTGGAGAGTTTCCCTATTTTTGCTTGGTCACATTTCAAGTTTACAAGTAAACACAGCCCCATCTGTGACATCAACAAACTTTGACTCAATCTTTCATCAGAGGGCAACCTGGTACACCCAGGCAGGTTCCCAAATACTCTGGTTCTCTAATAACTCATTGTCGAATGTTACTTTCTAGGTAGGCTGTGGAGACCAGGCAGGGAGGGCAGCTATCTGCTAAGAAAAGGGGCCTTTCGCCGGTCCACACAAAATGTCAATTTGCCAAAAATAAAAACAGGAACCTTTGTTTCAATCCTGCAGAAAGGCTCAAACTTTTATGTGTGTTATGGTTACATTAAATGAAAGGTCTATTTTTCCTTGGATAAAGGTATCTGTAAGAAGGAACTGTAGGGATAAATGTCTTCTTTCTTAACCTGCATTCAATTGAACAGATCCCGGCTGGACTTTTCAGCCAGACCCAGAGAGAGAAAATTATGTCCAAATTATTTGGCTCTTCCAACAGCAAGTCATGAGATGGTGTCATGAAAAAGAATTTTTGAGATAAAATCCTGCTAATGTGGTTTCTGCTGAAAAGTAAGAATAGTTCTAGGAACTTACTGCTTTCGTAAGACCAAACAACATAGACAAAGAGGCCCACTCCAGGAGGTACAACTTACAGATAACGAGTTCCAGGAGAGAAGGGAGAAGGTACTCTTTCAAACATAGTTCAAATCCAGGACTCAAACCACCTTGTTTTCTTCTCCCTTTGTCACTTTGCTCTATTTTCTTTTTTCAAAAAGAATTATTCTATTTAACTTTATTTATTTATTTACTTATTTATTTATTTTATTTTGACCAGAGAAGGATAGGGGGAAAGAGAGAGAGGAAGTGAGAAAGCAAGCCTACAGGTCTGGGACTTGAATCAGTGTCAGTCATGTGGAATTCCAGTGCCCTTAACCACCATGCCACCTACCAGCCTCAATTTTCTGTTTCAAAAATTATTTTATTTAACGTTATTTATTTATTTATTTTAATTTGACCAGAGAGGGACAGAGTGAGCAAGAGAGACAGCAAGTCACCAGGTCCAGGGCTCGAACCACAGTCAGACATGTGGGAGTCCAGCGCCTTAACCACCACACTACTTGCTGGCCCCACTTTGCTCTATTTTGTGATAGAGACTTCCACCCTTCTTCCATTCCTTGTAATGGCTCTTTCTTTTTAGCTATCATGTTGTCACTTTTCCAAAGCTTGTTTGGTTGTCATCATGTTTTTCTGAATGTGGTTTTTTTGTTGTTGGAATGCAGAATATGGGCAAGGAATGCTGCTGGTCATACTGGCACTGCCAGTCTTGGGCCCCTGGAGCCCCCTGTAGACCCGAGCTCCTGCAGCTCCTGACCTTGCCACAACCTGTGAGCACCTGCCCCAGGTCCCTGTAACTGCAGAGTTCTGCTAGCTTTGCAAGCTTCAAAGGGACTGAGCAGCATAACAGGATGTGGGTGAAAGCGACCCTTGTACCAGAACTGCAGAGTCTGCTCTTGCTCTCCTCCTTGGACCCCCCTTGTCAGGCCATGGAAAATTACTGACAGTACTTCCTCATCCCTTTCCCTGCTTATAAAAGCACCTCTCACCCAGGTTCGCCCTATAGCGAAAAAAAAAAAATCTCTCCAAAAAAAAAAAGAGGAATTATGCAGTATTTATGCTTTTGTCCCTGTTTATTCCCTTCAACATGTCTTTGAGGGCCATCCATGTTTTAGTATGGGTCAGAATCTCCTTTTTTTTTTTTTTTTTTTTTTTTTTTTTTTGTTTTTTTTTTTACAGGGTGGTGCGCTGT
>NW_006159650.1:3118701-3146212 GCF_000334495.1 Tupaia belangeri chinensis
CCAGACAGAGAGAGAGACAGAAAGCGAGAAATCACCCCCCAGGGGGGATGGTCACGCCGCAATCCCTTCTCCTCCATTCTCCTCTCGGGATCTTGGGCACGCATGCACATGCGCCCGGCGTGAGTTTTAAGCCACTGGGTCCAGGACGCGAACCGCGGTGGGAGTCCAGCAACATAGCCATTATGCTAACTGCTGGTTCCCTCGCCTTCCTTTTTATAAAACTTTTTCTTTCTTATTTCCCAGAGGACACATGTGCTCACCAGAGAGAGAAAGAGAGAAAGAGAAAAGGCATCCCCCAATGGGGCCTATTCTTCTCCATCTCTCCAGCCTGTTGAGATTTTAGGCATTTAAGCACACACACCTGGTGTGTTTTTCAAGCTGCCAGAGTTTGAACTGTGTGTCAGCCATGAGGGATCCAGCTCCCCTAACCACATTTGGCATAGCCCTTCTTCCCTTTAAAGCTGAATAATATTCCACTGTGTGGAGAGACCTCACTTTATTTATCCATTCACCTGTCGATGGACACCTGGATTACTTGTGCTTTTGGTCATTATGAGTAGTGCACAAACCCAATACACTTTTAATGTGCACTTCGCTGCAGTGACAATAACAATACAGAACACCTTTTCATGTCCTTATTGATCTATGTTGTTCTTAAAGTTTTAAATGTATTTCTATCCTTTGCATTGGTCACTTCCCACAGATACTTAGGAGTCAGTCAGTCCTTGGCTGCTTTTGTAATCTGCTCATCTTTCACCTGGAGAAACTCAGAAAGCAGATAGAAGCTTCTACATACTTTCACAGGGGACCTTCCTGGAAGTCCCTCCACCCAGAGCTCCCATGCAGTACACTTTGAATTTGCTTTTTTGTTTGTTTGCTTGTTTTCTGTTTTGTTGTTGTTGTTGTTGTGTGTGTTTGTTTTTAACTGGAAAAGGTGCCTTTAATCAATTGTCTGGAAGGTAAATAACTGGCTGCCAGGCAGGGAGTACAGGGGCTCTGCCCTCTGCACTGTGCGTTTGTTCCCTCAGTTCTCCATGTTCGCTGTGTAGTCCCAGCCACACTGTGCCCGAGGTCCTCTATGCCAGCAATTAGTTATAGATTCTTCCAAGAGTAAATCTCCAAGTTCAACTACAGTGGGGCATTCAGGGATCCTGTGGCCTTTCAAACATCCTTCACCCTCATCTTCCATGCTTAGGCCCCCTCCGCTCCCACTTCCAGAAGTACCAAGTGCTGAACATCAGTATTCTGCCACACAAATTAAGCACTTTCACCTCTGCTGGTACGCACTCTGGTTTTTCCAAGCTGGCCAAGCCCAGCACCACCATGCATGTGTGCCCCAGCCTGCGAAGTCTACTCACTGCTCTCGCTACTCCTAGTTTCCCCATCACCCTTGGAGATTTGCAACTTAAAAATATCTCTTTATTGGAGATGAATAGTTCCATCCTTGTCATATTTAACTGCAAGTCTTCCTAGTGAAGTCTGTAATTTTGCATTGTACTTCTTTCTTTACAATGATTATGTCATTTAATTCTCATGAGAACCTCTGGGGGAGATGTTTGTTTTCAGTCACAGATGAGGAAATTAAACTCTGAAGGTTCCAGTAGCATGTCTACAGCTACACAGGGCATTGTAAGGCTGGAGCTGCAACCAGATATCTGACTGTGGAGCCCACAATTCTGACTAAGCTAAGTCGTGTTATTGCCAGTTCCACCAGGGCTAAGCTCTGCCCCAGTGACGCACTGAAGTCAGGATTCAGGAGGAAGTGACGTAGGGAGAGCAGAGCCCACAGACATCCAGAGGACCATGATGATAGTTCAGTACGAGGCTGTGTCCAGTTGTAGCACTGCCCTGAGAGCAGGGTGAGGGCACTGGGTGACAGTGCTGAGTTGGAGTGAAGCCCAGAGTTGGCACCATGTGGTAAGGTTAAATGGACCTGACTAGGGGTGAGTACCCTCTTCTCAACTGGAGTCCTCAACAGGACAATGAGGGAAGCTACAGCTATGGGACCTTTGAAGAGCATGGCTTTTAGAGATTCTGTGACTATGTGATTCTGACCATATTCTCAGCTTCCTTCAGCAGAAATGCCCTCTCTATAACAGTTTACAGTTGGGGCTGACAGGTGGCATGGTGGCGAGTGCTGGACTCCCACATGGTCAACTGCAGTCCGTGTCCTAGACCTGGAGGCTGGCTTTCTCACTTTCACTCTCTCTCTCTCTCATGCACTCTGTCCTTCTCTAGTCAAATTAAAAATAAATAAAGTTAAATAAAATAACTTTTAGAATATCTACAGCCAAGCTTCTTCCAGAGATGACTAGTGGAGATCACAAGTTGCTATTATGAACAGATCCAATAGCTATGGAAGATTCACCCCAGAAAGGACCTTATAGACCAAAAGCCACATGCTTCTTTTGGGGGAAACTCCAAGAGAAAAATACACAGGCAGCTGACAGGAGGGATAGGAAGGGACCTATAAAATGCCAGCAAATGGGGCTGAGAGGACACCTTGCAGAGGGACTCAGTTCCCTCTCTCCACATCTCAGTCAGAGCAAGAAGGTACAGTAATGGCCACAGTTAGAAAACAAAACCTGTGGGGGTCAGCAGATGACATAATGGTTATCTCACTGGACTCCCACATGGTCGACCACGATTCGAGTCCCAGACCCGGCGGCTTGAAACTCACGCTGGGTGCGTGTGCGTGCATGTTCAAAATCCCAAGAGGAGAAGGGATGAGAAGGAATTGCAGTGCGGTCATCTCCCCTAGGGGGTGATTTCTCGCTTCTCCTCCATTATCCTCTCGGGATCTTGGGCATGCACGCACACGCGCCCAGTGTGAGTTTAAGCCACTGTGTCTGGGACTCGAAGCACAATTAAATACATGGGAGTCCAGCAATGTAGCCATTATGCCATCTGCTGGTCCCCCAGAGTAACTGTTTTGAAGACTCGCCAGTTGTGTCTGTGTGTTCGCTCTCAGTCAGCACTCACATCCCTAATCTGCAGATTTTTAAAAATTTACATTTAATCGCAGGGAACCAGCAGTTAGCGTAATGGCTATGTCGCTGAACTCCCATGTAGTCGACTGTGGTTCACGTCCCGGACCCGGTGGCTTAAAACTCACACCGGGTGCGTGTGCGTGCGTGCCCAAGATCCCGGAAGGAGGATGGAGGAGAAGGGATTGCAGCGTGGCCATCCCCCCGGGGGGTGATTTCTCGCTTTCTGTCCCTCTGTTTGTCTGGCGAGCGCATGCGCCCTATAGTGAAAACCCTCTCAAAAAAAAAAAAAAAATTTTACATTTAATCGCATATATCTTTTCGGTGTACAACATTGCTTTTTCCAGCATGAATACCATGCATATCAGTCAAGACAAAGACATTACTACATTCATTTTCTTCTTAAACCACTTTTCATTTTTTTGTCAATTAGACATACTTTTTTCTTCTGTTCCCCTCCCTCCCACTATTATCCACCCCCCTATAGCCCCTCTCCTTACTTTCTCTGGTACCCACCGTTGCCCTCTCTGCTACTATACCTTTCCAACTTTCAGTTTCTGCTATAGAGAGCAGACCATTCCTGAAGTTTCACCTTCCAGCAGTTCCCTTGGTCCTCCTGTTCCTACCTGCTGGTGGAGGTGTTAGCACTGTGGCTCTGCAACTCAGAGCTCCCGGGGCTAGGGAGGAGGTGAGGGAGGCCTCTGCCATTCTATTCTGCCCCAAAGCCCTGCTGCTACATAGGGAATGTGTTCATAGAACACAGGTTTACCCTGAAATGCAATTGCACACTCTGGGGCAGGCTGCATGAGGCAAAGTGAAACCATTGACTGGTATCATCTGAGATAAAGCCAAAGGCAAAAGAAGATGATGCCTCTATTCAAACTGAAACTGAAACAGCATCATAACTGGGGCGGGGGGAAGGTCAGAAGTGAAAAGACAAAAGTGCTACTACTTGTGAAGTGACGAACTAAAAAAAGAAAAATAGGAAATGAGGTTTCACCTATTTTAGTTATAAAAGTACTATATGTTAACTCAAAAACTAAAATTATAGAGATGTAGATAAAGTAAAAATAGAAGTGCATCCGCCTCCACTCTCATCCTGCCCCCAAGCCTGCCCTCCACACTGGGACTCCCCAGGGCAGCTATTTTTAACTTGCGGTGAACACACGCAGAGGAACATCCTCCCAGGACCCTACTAACATGCTCAGTGTCATTTAATTTCATCTTATTCTACTTTAAAACCACAGCTTCTTTGTTTTATTTTTACATCATTTTGTTTTCTCCGTTTATGTGTGTGTGTGTGTGTATATATGTAAAACATTTTCTACATTTGCATTTAATCACTGTACATCTTTACAGCATACAACATGCTTTTTCTCAGCATGAATACAGTGCATATTATCAAGTAAAAGATATTATCATATATATTATCAAAAAATAAATTTTCATTTTTGTGTCTGTTAGCATTACTTTCGTTTTCCTGATGACGTGCTTTCTCACTCACTTGTACATTATGGACATCTTTCTACATCAGCGAATATGGATTATCTCAAGAAGAAATTCGAAATCAATCTTAGAGTAGCTCAGCAGGATAAAGGACATGCTTATAAATGTACAGCACACCTTGGGGGGATATACACCTTGTCTCTGTGGACGCAGTTGCACTAAATTGATTTGGCACACCACAAGGCCTGAATGTTAATAGATTTCAATTATTTCAAAAAGAAGTGCGTAAAACCATCACTTAGTTGTAAAACTAAGGGTTTTTTTTTTTTTTTACCACAAGTGTGTAAAGAGACAAGAGTCTCAGTTGCCCCTACAGAAACCTCAATAAGGGTCAATAGTTATGGATGATTAGAAATTCTGCCAATGTAGAAAGGAGTTGAAAAGCCAATGGAAAGTATAGATTATTTTCTTGAGTCAAGTTGGAAATAAATTTAATTTACATAGTGCAAGGGCGGCCAATCTATAATTCAATTGCTAAATCTAACACAGTTTTAGGGGCTATGTGGTGGTGCAGATGTGAAATGTGACACTCTATGAGGTTGACTCATGGCATCCAGAGATGCTGTCTCTCTCACTCAATGGAAGAAATAAACTTTAAAAATAAAAAATAAAAATTTTGAAGAGAAATCATAAAGAAAACTAAAAAGACCCAAAAAGTGATTAAGAAAGAAAACTTTAAATTTAGCAGAGAATAAGCAATTCTTAGATTCAGTAGTTTTCTGAATGCCTCAGAGAAACAGAATTTTTTCAAACTTAAGGACATTTAGAAGAGCAGATATAGTTGTCCCCACGCTGATGAGTCATGCTATATCAGAGATTCTCCAGTGGGGGCAATTTTTCTCCCAACCCCCAGAAGATATTTGTTAAAGTCTAGGAGCATCTTTGATTGGTGGAGGTGGGGGGAGCACTGTTGGTACTGGTGAACAGAGGCCAGGGAGGTTGCTAATGTCCCGTGATGCACAGGACAGCCCAGTACAAGGAATGACCTGGCCCCAAATGTCAACGGTGCTAAGGCTGAGAAGAACTCTACATACCTCTCCTAAAGGGATTACTTTTTGTTTCATAATATAATATGTCCAAACCTAATTTGGTCACCTTCATAAACACAACAGAAACATAGATCACACAACACTTTCTTGAGACGCTAAACCAAGCTAACCTAAACCACCCTACTCCTCCACTCTCTACCCCCGACCCAAAGAAAAAAAAAGTCAGAGTAAAAACTTTAAAGGAGATTGACTTCACACATAAAACTATGAAGTAAGGATAAACAGTAGCACCCCAAATAAGAGACCTTCTAGAGAGTCGATAGATGACTTCAGACACTGGAGGGTAGGGCTGAGTCCTATACAGCTAACCCAGACTCCACCTGGCACATCACAATAAACGTATTCATAGCTTGAAAATGACGTTTGGAGCCTGGAGAACAAGGTTAAGATAATTTCCATCATAAAAGGAACGAATAGAAACTTCACCTCTTAGGTGATTAGTTGCCTAAGAGTACACACACACACACACACACACACACACATACACTCACTCACACACACACACACACACACACATACACACACACTTATTCTAGATGAATAAAATCCAGCTCAAGCCTAGGGAAATATGGCCAGAACACCTATCTTTGGCACTGGGTTCCAGCCACTGTCTATGGGTCTCTGGTGCACTACTGGGTTCAGCCTTTCCGTTCCAACCCTGCTCCCATCCTACCGCGCAGCTCTGGATTTTACACTGGGGAGGTCTGCCCCACCTCCTCCACTTGGTTAGGGGTTGGTCATTGATCCTCACACCTGCTTTGAAAGTTAACATTGTCTCAGTGAGTCGGAAGCTCTTTAAGCCCACCAGCAAGGCAAAAGAATGTGAAACATCTCAAACAATGGGGCTCCTGCACAAACTGTTTATTTAAGGGAAGGTAGTAATAGACTGTGGGGGAGCCAGGAGTTATATCAACAAATGCACTGTAGCCTCAGAAAAATCCCGCAGTAACTGCAGTACTAAAGACATAAAGAATTCATTGTAGGAGGCCTCTTGTTAGAGGAGGGCCCCCTCCTACTCACGAGTGCAAATCAGGCAAACTGGAGGGCCTCTCCGAGGACTTGCAGGAGGCTGAGTCCCATCTGCACCTGCTCGCCTTGCTCTCCCAGAGTGAAGTGTTTCCTCTAATCCTCACGGCAGCCTGATGTGAATGCCTGGGAGATGAGCAGGCTACCATAAGTAAGAGGAAAATGAAGAACAATAGTGTTCCTGGAGGTGTAACAAGAGGTTCTCTCTAAATAAGCTTTATTCTGTGTTTCCATTAGAAACGAGAAAACTGCTGATCCCTATTTATTTTTAAACTATCATAAACTAAATAATCAGCTCCTATTAATGACCCTAATTATTCAGCTCCTATTTTTAAATGCTGGTCTTTCAGCATGCACTAAGTGGGTGGTTTTAATTAAGCCTAATTGCTGATAGGTCACATCCAAATATACACCCTACATAAATGATTAACAGGGCTTGGAATTTAGTTCACTAAGTATGGGTTTGCACTGGAATGATGCTATGTATCAAGCTTAAATATATCACGTAAATTATTTCTTTCATAAGTATAATGGTGGAGAGGGTTATTTATTAGAGTCGTTTAGGAGACAACCTTTTACCGATCTAAGAAGTTAAATTCTCAACAGCAATTTTGACTTGGTAACTGCAAGCTCTGAGTTGGGATGTACTGGTTTTAGATTTTCTTTAGGATTTGTATTTCCTGTTGTCCTCTTCAAAAAAAAAAAAAAAGTCTTCTAACATGGCTAAATGATCTTTTCCTTAAAGAAGCATTAATCTTGGTCCGGCCCATAACATGGTGGTTAAGGCAGCTGGATCTCACATGACTGACAACATGGTTCGAGTCCTGAACCCAGGAGCTTAAAAAATATGCTGGGCATGTGTACATGCATGCCCAAAATCCAGAAAGGAGGGAGAAATAGAGGAGAAGGGATCACAGTATGTTTATCTCTATGGAGGAGGGGGGTGCTTTCTCACTTCCTCTCTCTCTCTCTCTCTCTCTGATTAGCATCATGTGCCCTCTGGCAAAAATAAATAAGTAAATAAATAAAAATAAAGGCCTTAATCTTTTTAAAAATAATTATTTTATTTAACTTTATCTATTTATTTTATTTTTTGATCAAAGAGAGACAAAGTGAGAGAGAGAGAGGAAAGGGAAAGTAAGAAAGCAAGCCACCAAGCCTGGGACTCCAATCACAGTCCACTGTGTGGGAGTCCAGTACCCTTAACTTCTATACCACCTGCCGGCCTCCAAAGGCCTTAATCTTTAGTAAAAACAAACAAACAAAAAAACTATTCACCTTCTGTGTAAAGTCCAATTACTCCTCTTCATCACTTTCCTAAAAGTCAATTGGGTTTTTTTAAGAATTATTTTTTAAATTAAATTTAATTAATTAATTTACTTTTAATTTTGACCAGAGAGGGAGAGAATGAGAGAGAGAGAGGGAAAGTGAGGAAACAGGCTGCCAGGTCCAGGATTCAAACCACAGTCAGCCATATGAGAGTCCTGCACCCTCCCTTAACCACTACCATGCCACTTGCTGGCCCCTAGAGTCAACTATTTATCACTGACAATACATTTTCCCATTCTTATCCAGCTAAATATCACTCATTGTCCAATACCTCCAAGAGGTTGGCATCAGTACATGTTAGAAGTGGGAAATCAAATCTCTAAAAGGTTCTATGGCCAGCACAAGACCTCCTAGGGGCAGAACTAGACTTGAGAATTACTTGTTTGGGCTAGCTGGTGGCATAGTGGTTTAGGTGTTGAACTCCCCACATGGCCAACCCTAGTTTGAGGCCTGGACCCAGAGGCTTGAAATTCATGCCAGGTGTGTCTGTGTGTGTGTGTGTGTGTGTGTGTGTGTGTGCCCCAAATCCCAGAAAAATGAAGAAGGGATTGTAGTGTAGTCATTCCCCCTGGGGAGCAATTTCTCTTTTTCTGTCTCTCTCTGTCTCTTCAGAAATTGCATACACCCTATAGCAAAAAATCTCTCTCAAAAAATAAAATAAATAAATAAATAAATAATCACTTGCTTAAAAGTTCATCTGAGGGTCAGCAGGTAGCACAGTGGTTAAAGTGTCGTACTCCCATATGGTTGGCCACGGTTCATGTCTCTGAACTGGCTGCTTGCTTTCTCAGTTTCCCTTTCTCTCTCCTTCTGTATCTCTCTGTTCAAAAATAATTTAAAAAAAAAAAAAGAGGGAACCAGCAGTTAGCGTAATGGCTATGTCGCTGGACTCCCACATAGTCGACCGCGGTTCGCATCCCGGACCCGGTGGCTTAAAACTCATGCCGGGCGCGTGTGCGTGCATGCCCAAGATCCCGAGAGGAGAATGGAGGAGAAGGGATTGTGGCGTGACCATCACCCCTGGGGAGTGATTTCTCGCTTTCTGTCTCTATGTCTCTGTCTGGCGAGCGCACGCGCCCTACAGTGAAAATCTCTCCAAAAAAAAAAAAAGAGTTCATCTGTGTGGGGCTGGCAGGCAGTGTGGTGGTTAAGGTTCTGGACTCCCACATGGCCAACAAGGTTCGAGTTCTGGACCTGGAGGCTTGCTTTCATACTTTCTTTTTCTCTCTCTCTGCCTCTCTCTTGTCAAATTAAGCAAATAATAATGATGATAATAAATAAAATAATTATTTAAAAAAATAAAGAGTTCATCTGTGAGTGCCTGACATCAT
This sequence comes from Tupaia belangeri chinensis, assembly GCF_000334495.1. Taxonomy (NCBI): domain Eukaryota; kingdom Metazoa; phylum Chordata; class Mammalia; order Scandentia; family Tupaiidae; genus Tupaia; species Tupaia belangeri. Next base: position 3,127,930 of record NW_006159650.1, read on the forward strand.
GAAAATCTGACTCAGTCCCACCATCACCTGTCCACCATCACTCCACAAGGATGGGGCAACACAACCCAGCAGCAAATCAGGGGCTGCCGCAGCAAACACACCCGTAAGTCAGCTCGCCACCTGTGCATCTCCACTTGCCATTTGGAGTTCGCGTTGAATATGGCACTCACAAGAGATTTGAAGTTATTCCCAGGGTCTTTCACAGGGCACATAACAGCCTGCATGCTGTCCCCACTGCAGTGCTATGAAGGACCTTATCCATTGGCTGACAACAAAGACACAGAAAAATATTGTTGGAGAGGTCATCCACGCAAACACAGTTGTCACTAGTACATGCTTGTTGTGCCTCTGTCAGAACAGACAGCAATTCATCAGAACCAGAAGCAAAAACCAAAGGACCTATCAAGATAATGATCTTTAGGGCAAGGTTTCTACTATATTTGGCAAATTATTCTTATAGAAATATCTTTCTGATGCTCTGGGGTGCAGACTAGGAAGCCCTTTGACAGTGATAGAGATATGGCAGTGGACGAAGCTGAAATTACAACTTGTCTCAGGTGTGTCTTGCTCCAGGTTCCGCTCACTGGCTTCGCCTTTCAAATGAGTTGAAAGGTGTTCTTCTCAGTCAAGCCCAGAAGTTGGCAGGTTTAGAATATCAAGATTTGGCTGCCATTCATGGATGGGTGTGACAGTACATCTGACTTGGCCAAAGGTAGAGAGAGGTAAGGCCACAGGCTTTGGAATCAGGCATACCTGATTATGAATCTCAGCTGCTCCGTTATGCACTGCATGATTTCAGACATGATATTTAACCTCTCTGAGCCTCTGATTTTCTGCATCTGTAAAATATGGCAGTCACACTTAAGTTATTGGGTCATTATGACGTTTAAGTGAATTAATAGAGGTAAAGTATCTTACCCATAATAAATACCAATATGTGTCAAAGTGGAGGGTTTTTTTAATTTGGTTTTGGTTTTGTTGTTTTTTTGTTTTTGTTTTTGTTTTTGCTTCTGTTTTTGCTATAGAGCAAGTGCACTCACCAGATAGAGACAGAGAGAGGGAAAGTGAAAAATCACTCCCAGGGGGATGGCCACACCACAATCCCTTCTCCTTCATTTTCCTCTCAGGATTTTGGGCATTCATACACACACACACACACACACACACACACACACACACACACATACCTGGTGTGATTTTCAAGCTGCCGGGTCTGTGATTCAGACCATGAAGCCAGCCATGTGGGATCCAACACCTTAATTTCCATGCCACCTGGGAGGAATTTCCATACCTGGGAGGTATCCTTTTTATATCTGAGCATTTCTCCTGAAATTAGAACATTATGATAGTATGGCATAGCAAAGCCAAAGTGATCATAATTCTTAAACATTTTCTAATGAGCTGTTTAGAGAAGTAGCTGATGCTCAAACCTCCAGGACAGTCTGTTGGGTCAGTGTCAATGTCAGTCTTACTAACAGGCAAATACGGAAAACACTGTGTTCATGGGATGGAAGGGCTGCATGAAGTTAAAGAAAGTGATCCAAGAGCTACTGGGATAACTCAGTGTGCAGTGAAGGCTGATGTCACAATTATAACCTAAAATTAACAAGTAAAAATCCTGAACACTAGGCTGGCCTTCTGACCTAGTGATTAAGGCAGCCAAATCCTACATGGCCAGTCCCAGCTCTGACAGCTTGAAAATGAAAATTTTCTTAAAATGGGGAGCACGACTTCATAGAACAAGTGAAAAGAGAATTTTGGCAAATTATTCTTATAGAAATATCTTTCTGATGCTCTGGTGTGCAGACTAGGGTGCCCTTTGACAGGGGCCGGGCAGTGGTAATGGCTATGTTGCTGTATTCCCGTGTAGTCAACCACAGTTCGAGTCCCAGACCCCATGGCCAAGCATATGTGAGTGTGTGTCCCAAACCCTGACAGGATAGAGAAATGGAAAAGAAGGGATCAGGGCATCATGCCCCTTGGAAGATATTCTCTCTCTCTCCCTCTCTTTCTCTGCTGAGTGCTTTCATACTGTAGCAAAATAAATTAAACTTTAAGGGGCCAGCAGGTGGTTAGGGTGCTAGACTCTGACATGACGACGGTGGTTCAAGTCCCAGAACTGGCAGCTTGCATTCTCACTTTCCATCTCTCTTTCTGTCTCTGTCTGGTGAGTGCACATGCCCTATAGAAAGTTTTAAAATAATAATAATAAATAAAAGTAAATAAATAATCCTTTTTAAAATTAATAAAACTTTTAAAATTGTTAATAGTTATTTTCATAATTTTGAACTTTCTTTTTCTTTTTTTAAAATTTTATTTATTTTAATTTGATCAGAGAGGGACAGAGTGAGAGAGAAAGAGAGAAAGTGAGAACATAAGCCATCCAGGACTCGAACTGTGGTCAGCCTTGTGGGAGCCTTAACCACCTGCTGGCATCTATTTTTCTTTTTTTGAGCTTAATTATTTACTTCTTCCATGAGAGACAGAGAGAGAGACAATACTTCCAATGTAATCTTTATGTTATGATTCACCTAGCTTGGAGCAAGCACCCAGCATGCTCAGGGAGGTCCCAGGACACAAACCCAGATCCTTTCTCATGTCAGTCCAGTTTATTACTGCTGTACTATTGCCCGGCCCCAGGCTTGACTTTTCAAGGTGGAGTTCTATCTGCCATACATTCTCTTCTCACTGGTTCTATGAAGTCGTGTTCCCCATTTTAAGAAAACTTGCTTTAGGGACCAGCAGTTAGCGTAATGGCTATGTCGCTGGACTCCCATATAGTCAACCATGGTTTGAGTACCGGACCCAGTGGCTTAAACTGATGCTGGGCGTGTGTGTGTACGTGCCCAAGATCCCAAGAGGAGAATGGAGGAGAAGGGATTGCAGTGTGGCCATCCCCCCAGGGGGTGATTTCTCGCTTTCTGTCTCTCTGTTTCTGTCTTTCTGGTGAGCGCACATGCCCTATAGCCAAAACCTCTCAAAAGAAAAAAAAAGAAAGGAAAAAGAAAAATTCGCTTTAAGTGGACTTTATTCAGCATAAATTACCCTCCAAGGAAAGAGGCCCATGTGTATATAAACTTAGAAATGTCATTTCAGAAACCAAGAAAGAAAGAGTTTTACAAATTGTACTCCTTCAATAGAACTCTCTTTGGGCACGAACATGAAATAAATAAACGGGATGAATGATAGGGACGGAGGAGGAAGATAAAGAGAAAGCGAAAAGACGAAGCCAATAGACAAGCACAGAGAGAGATCTATGAATCTGCTTGCCTTGAAGGTAGCACACTCCTGCCAGGGCCCTGGAAGCAGGACATCCTCCCATCTAGAGCCTGCAGAATCCCCAGGAAAACTCTTCTGACCATGTGCAAAAAGACAAAGTCTACCTTGTGCAAAAAACCTCATTGCCTGGCTCAGATGCAGGGGGAATGTCGTTTCACCCTCATCTTTCCTGCTCTCATTCTCCTTCAGTGTCTGACCCCTGGGCATTGCTCAGTTCAGTAGCTGCCCCTCTCTGCCCCACCATCTTCCAGTTTACACTTGTCCTTGCCCCTACCTCCAAGCCAAGGCAGTGGTTGTATAAACATCACTGTGTGTGCAACTCCCAGCCTTCATGCTGGTCTCTGCTTCAGTGAGTAATCCCATTACCAGCCCTCTAAGCAAGTCAGCTACCTCAGGACCACAGTCTTCCAGCCCCGATAGTCCTAAAATGATTCATTAGTCCACCCATCACAACAATAGCATGAGTCACATGTTATGAAAACTGAGAGGATGTATTTCATGTACGCAGAAATACAAAGCTTACAAATTTCTGGGATTTAGCTTTATTGGTGAGGGCATAGGGTAGAAATGAATTCCACATTTTTTCAAAGTGAATTGTATGAAAAACCCACATCAGGCAACATCTGCGTGAATCAGTCTCCAAGGACTCAACGTAAATGTTTGTCGATATAAATAGATGTGCTTTTAAGCAAAGACAGATGTCCCAGAGCAAAATGTTAAGAAAACACATAAAACAGTTAAGTTCAAAGACATCTTGGCTTTCATTCCTTTCCCAGTAGGTGAATCTTCACTGGGCTAAGACAGTGATGGATAGAAGAGAACATTTTGTTTCAGAGAAAGAGGCATCTCGTGCCAGGGGCAGCAGGTGTGCGACAATTCGGAGTCAAGGTGGCGTCCACTGCCCTCCAGCACTGCTTTGGAGGCCGGTGCAGGGATGTGCTCTCCCACTCATACCTGCCATAGTTGTCACTGATTCATCTGAAGCTCCTCCACCAGACCTCCTCAGAATATTATTTCAGGGAGCACTCAGTGGGAGGCATTGGAAAACAGTCACTGGAATTTAGAGGGGTCAGTGGACTGACATCAGTGAGAGAAGATGCTAGAAGCTGCAGGACCGCAGGGTGACAGCAGACCCTGGACATGCTCCTTTGTGGGAAAACCCCTGCAGGTGGTGATCTCAGAGCAAGGACCTGACCTCGGGAAGGTGGCAGACACATCTGCACGTCAGTAGGTGGCACATTCTTAGCAAGAGTCTCCAGAAACCAAGAACAAGGCAGAAAGGGTCATTTATAAATAGAAAGCTTCACGTGTTTTGTGCGTCAGACTCTGTGCTAGGGAACGTTTTCATGGACGTTCCCTCACTGACTGTGAGTGACAGAAGAGGAATTTTAAACTTCGCAAGAATTAGAGACCCAAGGCAAGTACATATTTGGCCATACTACCCTTTATATGGTAAGAAATTCTACCAGACTCTCCCAAAGCAAGTCTTGCCCCCGTTTTGGAAGGACATACACAGACCTTCCTTCTAGCCTTTGGGCTGAGCTTTCCTTGGAAACAGAGAGAAGGTGGTGCCGCTTTGGAGGGTGCCTCAGACTAAGTTGAGGGTGCTGCCCCAAGGCAGGTCTTTCTGAATCCCGGTCAGAGCATCCCAGGCCCTACAAAGTAGCCACAGGGGAGGGAGCTGTCATGAGGGTGTGGCCACCTTTTTGACCACACCCAGAGCTTGGCACATAGGTTGGCTGAAGTTGAAGACCAGAAAGCCCAACTTTCATGCCATTAATCAAATTTATCTATATCTTGGTTCTTTCTCAAACTATCAGAAGGCCTGCCCTATAGCTTTGTTGTTAGGGGAAGCCAGATCCTACATGGTCAACTGAGGTTCAAATCCCAGGTCTGTAAGGGTGAAAAGCATGTCAGGGGGGCTGGCAGGTGGCATGGAGGTTAAGGGTGCTGGACTCCCACTTGGCTACCGTGGTTCGAGTGTTATTACTGATAAAAAAAAAAAACTGCCACTTCATCATGCACATGGGCTGAACTATCAGAAGTTGCAAAAGCAGGCTCAGCAGAGCCAACTTAGTGCCATACTGTGCTGGGCTGCAGTGCTGGAAGCCATGTGAGCAAACATGAGTGTGGATCCTTGGGTCCAGGGATGGGTGCCCAAGACGCTAAGGAGCTAGAGTTCTGGAGAAAGGGGATGTGATTCATGCAGCTATTCTCTGGGAGGTACAAATAGGTACCACCACACAGAATACTTGTGAGTAATTTATTTTCTGGCATTTTCCTGATCAAGTGCGTATTTCCAAATCAATCCCAAAGAATCACAGTTGGAAAGAGAAAGAGAAGCTGGGATGAAAGAAGTGCAGGATGCTCACTTCTGACCAATTCTCACTGGATTCCTAGAGCTAGAGAAAACTGAGAGTTGCTCAGTTCATCCCTGATTCTAAGCACATCCTTGAAGGATAGTTTTCCCCTATTCCCAAATGCAGCCAAGCACAAAGTTCCACAGCCCACCCTAGTAGTTCAGTGACTAAAAATTGGGGATCAGGATGTTCTTTTTTGGTGCCAACCCATGGCCATGTCAGGCCATACTCTGCTCTCATTCATCCTTTGCACAGAGGAAGTAGGCTGCTGATTACACTTCCCAGGCTGTACATCTTCATTTATTTGGTCATTTATTTGAAACAATTGTAAGCTTGATTTCCTCACTTTACCAGAATTCAGAATTTTCAAGTACTGTAGAATGAATGAAAATAGGCAATGTTTTAAAAAACAAAAACTTCTCAAATTATTTTACATTCAAAACATATTTAAGATGGGAAGTAAGTGCATTTTAATAGATGTGATACAAAGTCCCATAGAACTCCAAAAATCAGATAGTCTACAATCTACCAAGGGCTCAAAACAGGCTTCCGAAAACAGATGGGAAGTAAGTGCATTGCATCTGCAGGGAGTTGTTTGCATCTGCAGGTGGTAACAGCAATGGGAGTAAAACAGTGGTAAATGCTCCTTGCACACTTTCCATGTGTTCTTGATTCCTCTGATTTTTTTTTAAGAAAGATTTTTTCTATTAGAGTGTGTGGGCTTACCAGAGAAACAGAGACAGAAAGCAAGAAATCATACACACACACACACACACACACACACACACACACACACACACACACACACACACACACACACATGCGCTTGGCATGAGTTTCAAGCCACCAGATCTGGGACTTGAACTGTGGTTTGTCACATGGGAATCCAGTACCTTAATCACTGCACCACCTGGGTATTGATGTTTATGCATTAGTATATGTTTACGTGGTTATAATATGTTTCAATTTTGAGAACAATTTCTTTCAGCATCACAATATGAGAAACTGGAAATAGGTATGAATGTGCTCGAGGTGAACACAGAGATAGAGCTAGAATTGCTAAGATGTATAAATGATCTGGCTCTAGAGCCCCTGTCCTTTCACTCACCTAACACATTGTAATAGTGCATGTGGGACAGGCCACAATAGTGGGAAATTGTGACCATGTACAGGGCACCACAGAAAGTAAGGGCTAGCAGGTGCATGATGCATGCAGGTGCATTCTGAGTCAAAGACTATGAAGACAGAGAGAAGCCAGGTCCTGCAGGATCCTGAATGCCAAGATGGTAGGAAGTCATCACTCCATAGCTGGGTAGTCATGAGTAAATGGACTTTGAGGACCATGGGACTAAGACACACCATTAGGGCCCCAAGAATTTGCATAAAATGGTGGCCAACATTAATCCAGGTTGAAAGCCTATCTTCAGGCACAGAGCTAAGCAAAATTATTGCCTTTATGATGTTTTATGATTAAATTGAGAGAGTACCATGTCTTAGTAAGGGTGAGACTCAAGCAATGCAGAAACACAGATGCACATCCAAGAAGCAACAACAACCTTCATAACCAAGGCCATAGTGGCAGCACAAATTAAGGAAATTAAACAGAGATGTCAGAGAAGTTTGTGCAACAAGTACACAGAAACTCTGTGAAACTGCTAAGATATATGGATTCTCCCCAACATACACACAAACTTTATCTCAGGGGTAACATGGACTTCTTGAAAATCTAATCTATAGTTTTGGATCCCAAGTTTATTTATTTATAGTTTCTATTCTTTTCCTTGTATATTCAGATGAATGTTTATCCCATTTGTTTTACCCTTTTTTCCTCCTAATATATTTTTTAAAGGATTATTTAATTTTATTTATTATTATTACTGGTTTTTAATTTGATGAGAGAGAAAGTAAAAAAGCAAACTGCTGAGTCAAAGACTTGAACCTTGGTCAGCCATGTGGGAGTCCAGTGCCTTAACCACCATGCTACCTGCCGGCCCCTAATATAAGTATTTAAAGCTATAAATATACTTCTAAGTTCTGCGTCAGCTGCATCCTCTAAATTTTAATACTATTTTCCTAATCCTTCAATTTCATTTATTTCCTAATTTCCATGATTTCTTCAGTCTTTTGCTGTGATTATCTATGCTACATTCAAAAAACTTAGCAGCTTAAAAACCACAACACAATCATTTCATTTTATCTCGTAATTTTTTTCCAAGTCAAACTGTATCCAGCTTTATTAAAGATACTTTCCACAAGCAGTCATGGCATTTCAGGCAGAACATGGGCAGACAGTCATTAACAGTATGCAACAACTTTCGAACGCTCTTCTACAACAGACTACCAAAATCAGAAGGCCACTATAAAACCCAAAGAAGTCTTCATTTGATGCTCTGACAGGGGAAGTTTAGAGCGAAGGTTGACATTTCACATTTAGCATGTTGTTTAACAACTTTTCATGAGCCAACCCTGACTTTCAGAATAGGAAAATGGCAGAGTTATCAACTTGAAGATCCAACAATACAGAAAAGAAACTGCTACTCTTTTGAAGGATGTCATCTTAATGTCATTGGAAAGTTCAGATTGCCTGATACACTGGTATAACCAATTTTCTGTGGTCAGATCCCAACAGGTCTCTGGTTTAAGGGAGTTAAGTCTATGCTGAAGGCAGAGAGGAAGAGGACATAAAAGCAAATGTTAAGTTTTCTACACCACAAGGCACCTGTGTCAAGGTGGCTCTGTGTGTCAGGGCTGAATTGTATACCTACAAAATTCCTATATTAAATCCCTTAGTACCTCAGAACATGACTCTATTTGGAAATAAGGCCATTAAAGAGGTTATTAAGTTACAATGATTCTTTAAGTGGGCCCTGATTCAATATGATCCATGTCCTTTTTTTTTTTATTTATTTCAATTTATTTATTTACATTCATTCACTGTACATCATAACAGCATACAAAATGAGATTTTTCATCCAGAGAACACTGTATATTGTCTCAATCAAGCACATCAACAAACATGTTATTGTCAGCAAATGATCTTCCATTTCTTGTTTTCTGTACGTTTTGGTTTTTTTCCCCCCATCCTTGATTTCCTATCTCTTACCCTCTGCCGTCTCCCACTCTCCTCCCACTGATCCATGTTCTTATAAGAAGAGATTTGGGATGGGATCAGCAGTTGGCGTAATGGCTATGTCACTTGTCTCCCATGTCGTTGACTGCGGTTCAAGTCCCAGACCCGGTGGCTTAAACTCATGCTGGGTGCATGTGTGTGCATGCCCAAGATCCCAAGAGGAGAATAGAGGAGAAGGGATTGTGGTGTGGCCATCCCCCCTGGGGAGTGATTTCTCACTTTCTATCTCTCTGTCTCTCTGTCTTTTTGGCAAGTGCACGCACCCTATAGCAAAACCTCTCCAAAAAAAAAAAAAAAGAGAGAGAGATTTGGGGCCAGCAGGTGGCATGGTAGTTAAGGCACTGGATTCCCAGATGACAGACCACATTTGAGTCCTGGACAGGACAGCTTGAAAGTCATGTTGGGAGAGTGTGTGTGCATGCCCAAAATTCCAGGAGGAAAAAGGAGGAGAAAGGATTGTGGCGTGACCACCTGCCCCCTTTCTGCCCCCAGGGGGCAGGATTGATTTCTCACTGTCTCTCTTTCTTTCTCTCTCTTTCTGGCAAGTGCTCGTGCCCTGTGACACAAAAAAAAAAAAAAAAAAAAAAGGATGAATAAGAGGAGGAGATTCAGGCACAGACACACAGATGCAAAGAGCATGTGAGGACATAGCAAGAAAACCATCTGCAGGCTGAGGAGAGAGCCTCAAGGGATCAAACCTCCTGACACCTTGCTCATGGACTTCTGGCCTCTAGAACTGCAAGAAAATAAATTTTTGTTGCTTAAACTACACAATGTGTGGTACTTGTTATGGTAACCCTAGTAGGTCACCATTATTAATCCATATATCCATGAGTTATTTTAAATCTTATTTATTTATTTTTGGCATACACATAGCCAGTGTGTTCTTCAAACCATCAGGTCCAGGACTCAATCTGTAGAGTTGGCCATGTGGGATCCAGCACCTCAATCACCGTATCATCTGCTAGCCCTATAGTTATATTTTTTAAACTCAAATCACGTGGATTTTTTAAAAAACTACCTATTATTACTGGATTCTAGTTTTATAGCATTGCAGCTATGGTCTGTAATTTATCAGTCATTTTAAATTGGTTGAGCCTTCCACTTTAGTTGTTATATAAGTGTAAAATGTTGGTAAATATTCTTTGTAAAATTGACAAGAAAGTACATTCTACAGTCTCAGATTAAGAAATATTTTAAGAGCCAGCTCCATGTCAAAGTGGTAGCGCACTACTCAGAAGAAGCCAGATTCTACGTGAAAGACTGCAGTTCAGATCCTTCACCTGATCAGTGTGAAATCCACTGGACTCATGAAGTCCAGTGGTTGGGGGAGACTCTGTAAAGGGTGAAAAGGATGTGCTTACTCTCTCTCTCTCTCACACACACACACATACACACACACATGCACACATGCTCTATCACAAATAAAAATAAATTTTTAAAAGAAAAAAACGACTGGAAATAATGGCTAAGACAACAAAAACAACTAAACATGTGGATGTGGGCAAAGAAGCAAAGGCTGTCACTAGGTGCTTGCTGTAGAGGAGTCAGCCACCATCACATTGGCAGAAACTCAAGGGCAGCTTGTAGGTCAAGTCCTTACTACAGTCCTTACTACCAGGGAAGGCTTTCCGGGCTGCCATTCATTTTCACTGTTGGTTTACTTTGGGCTCACCAGAAAAATCGCCCATTGTTAACCAAGCTTTGAGTTCTATTTAAATCAAAATGGTCCCTATTTGTATAATTTAAGCGACTAGGTTGGACAAGGAAGAAACAAGCTTGCTGTAGATCTGAGCAAACATTGCCTCACTAATCCTCTGCACAGCCCTCTTGGGAAATCCAGTTTACAAAGTAAGAAACCAGCTGTGTGCCTAAGTAGCTATCCAATCTGGGGACTAAGCCCCTACTCACCATAGTACCTTGATTCATTCCACCCTCCAGTATAAATAAACTGGATTTATAAAGTTGATTTTACCTGAACAGACAACTCACAAAGGAAGACATCAGAATGGCTAAAAAGCATATGAAAGAATGTTTAACAGCTCTCTCTTTTTTAGGATTTTTTTCTTGTCATAGAACACATGCACTCGCTAGAGAGACAGAGAGAGAGAGAGACAGTGACAGATAAGGTGAGAAATCATCCCCCAGGATGACCATACTACAATCCCTTCTCCTCCATTCTGCTCTTGGGATTTCAGGCACATGCATGCACACACGCCAGGCATGATTTCAAGGTGCTGGTTCCAGGACTTGAACCATGATCGGTCATGTGGGCGTCCAGTACCTTAACCACCATGCAGCCTGCTGGCCTCTGCTAAATCTCTTATCATAAGGAAAATGCAATGACTATGGTCAAAAAAACAAATAATAAGTGCTGACAAGGTCTCAAACAAAAGGGAACACTTGCACATTGCCTACAGGTAATGTAACTTAGTACAGTCATTGTGGAAAACAGTTTAGAGGGTCCTCTGAAATCTAATAGAACTGCCCTATGACCCAGCAATCCCACTGTTGGGTATACACCCAAAGAATACAAAATTATTCAGTTGAGCATCCATTTTTTTTTTCAGAATTGCTTATTTAATTTTATTTGTTATTATCATTTTAAAAAATTATTATAGGACATGTGTGCTCATCAGAGTGACAGAGAGAGAGAAAGGGAAAGCAAGAAAGCAAGCTGCCATGTCCGAGACTCAAATTGCAGTCTGCCATGTTGGAGTTCAACTCCTTAGCCACCGTGCCACCTGCTGGCCCCTGCACGTTCAGGTTTATTGCAGTATTATTCACAATAGCTAAGTTATGGAATCAACTGAAGCACTCAACAACTGGTGAGAGGATTGGGAATATAGGCACTTAAACACAATGGAAAAACCATTCAACCATGAATAACAACAAAATCCTGTCATTTGACACAAACTGGACAAACCTAGAAGACACAATGCTAAGTGAAATAAGCCACACTATGAAAGACAAATAACATATGTCCTTGTTCGGCATATAACAAATGTCCACACAATCGCACAGACCGAAGTACTCAAAAACAGAGACTGAGAGGAATGGTGGATACCAGAAGCTGCTCGGGGTAAGGGGAGTTCATGAGAAATTGTTAATGCATACAAGAATGCATATAAATAAGGAGAAGATGCTATGGGATAGTGTACCACAGCAGAGTAAAAAATATGGGTAATTTAATGCGTGTTTAACAAAGAAACTAGAACTACTATCAAGTGTTCACAACACAATGTAATGTTCAGTGTTTAAGATGACTTGCGCATCCAGGCGGACTGAGGCTGCAGGCCCGACCCTACCGCAACTCCACGCATCCCCACTGTCCTTCCTCCTTGGACCCCAGGTTGGTTGCCTGGGACTTTAAGGCGAACCCACACCCCTCCCCACCCGAAACCCGGATCGAGCCGGCCAGCAGTTCCGGACCCCAGGCGGACTGAGGCTGCAGGCCCGACCAACCTGGTACTGTCATTCATTGTCTGATCCATTTCCACTAGCCTTTGGAGTGTTTGAATTTTGGTGAGTTGAGTAGCGCGCGGTGCGCGATTTTCTTTTTCCATTTTGTTTTTCTTTGCTCTTGGGGTGTTGCTTGTTTGGTCAGTTGAAGGCTCACTACTCCTTAGAAACAGCGAGCACTTTGGGCCTTCCAGGGCTAGTGGCAACAGTTAATGGTAATTGTGAGTAATAGGTAGGCCAACCATAAGAGAAATCATCAATCTTCTAAGCCTGTACAACTTTTATGAATCAGAGATACCTGAAATAAGTTGGCAAGAAACATATAGATTACCTGATGACTAAAAACAATCGCAAAGGCTCAAGAAATATGAGCAACCAACAAAAGGCCTCTCCGTCAAGGGAAATCATCAATCCTACATCACCCACAGTCAATACAATGGACGTCGTGGACATGTCTGATAAGGAATTCAGAATATTTGTAGTGACCAAACTAACTGAGATGGAAGAGAAAAGAGACAAGGAGCTCCAGGAGATGAGGAAGTCCTTTAATGACTTGAAAGAAGAAATGGATACCCTAAACAAGAACCAGATGGAACTTCTAGGTTTGAAGAATGTGATAGAGGAAATCAAAACCTCCCTTGAAAGCATTAAATGTAGGTTAGACCAGGCAGAAGACCGAATCTCTAACGTAGAAGACAAAACATCTGACCTAGATAAAAGTATCAAGAAGATTGAGAAAACAACCATGAAAAATGAGGATAATATACGAGGAATACTGGACACCATCAAGCGCCCCAACATTCGGATAATTGGTATTCCGGAGGAGGAAGAAAATAATAAGGGCCTGGAAAATTTATTCCATGAGATCCTGGAAGAAAACTTTCCAAATCTAGAAAGGCATTCAAATATCCAGACCCAAGAAATACAGAGGACCCCAAGTAGAATCAACCCAAGAAGATCATCTCCAAGGCACATCATAGCCAGACTGGCAAAAACAACAGATAAAGACAAGATACTAAAGTTGGCAAGAGGGAAACGCCAGGTTACTTACAAAGGTCACCCCATCAGGCTAACATCGGATCTCTCAGCAGAAACAATGCAGGAAAGGAAAGAATGGGGAAGCATAGTCAAAGTGTTGAGTGAAAAACAATTTCAACCAAGAATACTATACCCGGCAAAATTATCTTTTATATGGGAAAAAAAGATAAAAACATTCTCAAATAAACAAAATTTGAAGGAATTTACCAACACCAGACCAGCTCTTCAAGAGGTTTTGAAGGGAGTACTATACCAGGAAAACTAAAAAATCAGAGACAGTTATACGAGAACAAAAAACAACTAAGAAAATGGCTCACTTAATGATAGGATCAGGTATGGAAATATCGATAATTACATTGAATGTCAATGGATTAAATTCCCCAGTTAAGAGACATAGACTAGCTGAATGGATAAGAAAACAGAAACCCTCTATCTGTTGCCTACAAGAAACTCACTTTATGGATAAAGATATACATAGACTAAAAGTCAAGGGCTGGAAAAAGATATTCCATGCAAATGGAAATCAGAAAAAGGCTGGAGTAGCGATATTGATCTCAGACAAAATAGATTTTAAAACAAAGACTGTAAGAAGAGACAAAGAAGGGCATTATATAATAGTAGATGGGGTAATCCAGCAAGAAGATATAACCCTTATAAATATCTACGCACCCAACTCAGGTGCGCCTAAATATGTGAAGGAAAGACTGCTGGAGCTAAAAGGAGACATAGGGAAAAATACTATAATTGTTGGAGATCTCAACACCCCGTTATCTCCTATAGACAGATCTTCTAGACAGAAAATAAATAGAGAGATACAGGACTTAAATGATACTATAAATGGAATGGGCTTGACAGATATCTATAGAACTTTCCACCCTACATCCACAACATATACATTTTTCTCACCCCGACATGGAACCTTTTCAAAGATAGATCATATATTAGGACACAAATCAAGCCTTTACAGATTCAAAGGCATAGAAACTGTACCCAGCATCTTCTCTGACCATGATGGAATTAAACTCAAGATTAATTTCAAGAAACAACCCCGAAAACACACGAACACATGGAAACTGAACAACCTACTTCTGAATGACTTCTTCACTACTGAAGAAATTAAGGCTGAAATAAACAAATTTATGGAAACAAATGATAATGAGGACACAAGTGTCCAGAACCTATGGGACACAGCAAAAGCAGTCATAAGAGGGAAATTCATAGCAATTAGTGCACATAAGAAAAGGATGGAAAGATGGCAAGTAGATAACTTATCATCATGCCTCAGAGAACTGGAAAAACAACAACAAACGAACCCCCAAAATGCCAGGCGAAAAGAAATAATAAAGGTTCGAGCAGAAATAAATGAAATAGAAAATAAACGAACCATACAGAAAATAAATGAAAGCAAAAGCTGGTTCTTTGAAAAGATCAACAAGATTGATACTCCATTGGCTAGACTGATCAAGAAGAAGAAAGAAAGAAACCAGATTAATCAAATATGTGATGAAACAGGCAATATTACCACGGACATAGCAGAAATACATAATATCATTAGAGGATACTATGAGCGACTTTACGCCAACAAACAAGATAACCTGGAGGAGATGGACAAATTCCTGGATGCATATAAACTACCAAGATTGGATCAGGAAGACATAGAGAATCTGAATAGACCTATAACAAGCCAGGAGATTGAATCAGTAATTAATAATCTCCCAACAAAGAAAAGCCCAGGCCCAGATGGCTTCACTTGTGAATTCTACAAAACTTTCAAGGAAGAATTAACCCCTATCTTACTAAAATTATTTCTAAAGATTCAAAAGGAAGGAAACCTTCCAAATTCATTTTATGAAGCCTCCATCATCCTCATCCCCAAAACAGATAAGGATATGACAAAAAAGGAAAACTACAGACCAATATCATTGATGAATATAGATGCGAAAATTCTCAACAAGATACTCGCAAATCGTATCCAACAACATATAACAAAGATCATTCATCACGACCAGGTAGGCTTTATACCAGGGATGCAAGGGTGGTTCAATATACGCAAGACCATAAATGTAATACACCACATTAACAGAAAGAAAGATAAAAACCATATGATCATCTCAATTGATGCGGAGAAAGCGTTTGATAAAATACAACATCCTTTTATGATTAAGACTCTCAGTAAGATTGGTATAGAAGGGTCATTTCTGAACACAATAAAAGCAATCTATGAAAAACCTACAGCTAATATTATACTGAATGGGGAAAAGCTGAAAGCTTTTCCTCTGAAAACAGGTACTAGGCAAGGCTGCCCACTTTCTCCACTGCTCTTTAATATAGTACTGGAAGTCTTAGCTATTGCAATCAGAGAAGAGAACAGTATTAAAGGCATTCGAATAGGCAAAGAAGAGTTGAAAATATCTTTATTTGCAGATGACATGATGGTATACTTAGAAGACCCAAAGGTATCCATGAAAAAACTGCTTGAAGTAATAAGTGAATACAGTAAGGTGGCAGGATACAAAATCAATATCCAAAAATCTATAGCATTTCTATTTATGAACAACAAGTTGAATGAAGCAGAGCTGAAGAAAGGAATCCCTTTCACCGTAGCCACAAGATGTATAAGATATCTAGGGATAAACCTAACTAAGAAAGTCAAAGACCTTTATAAAGAAAACTACGAGAATCTTAAAAAAGACATTGAAAGTGACATAAAAAAGTGGAAGGACATCCCATGCTCCTGGATTGGTAGAATTAACATAATCAAAATGGCAATTCTACCCAAATTAATCTACATGTTTAATGCAATTCCAATCAAAATACCAGAGATATTCTTCAGAGATCTAGAAAAGACAATTATAGAATTTGTCTGGAACCATAAAAGACCTCGTATTGCAAAAGCAATCCTGCGTAAGAAGAATGGAGTAGGAGGCATATCACTCCCTGATCCCAAGATATACTATAAAGCTGTGGTCATCAAAACAGCATGGTATTGGCATAAAAACAGACATGTGGACCAATGGAAGAGAATAGAGACCCCAGAAATAACTCCCAAAGCTTATAGCCAACTGATCTTTGACAAAGGATATCAGTCAATCCATTGGGAAAAGGAAAACCTCTTTAGTAAATGGTGCTGGAAAAACTGGGTATCCACCTGCAGAAAGATGAAACTGAACCCCCATCTTTCACCATTAACAACAGTCAACTCAAAATGGATCAAAGATCTGAACCTAAGACCTCAGACAATAAAACTACTTGTGGAAAATGCTGGGGAAACTCTGGGAGACATTGGAGTAGGCAAAGACTTCTTAAATAAGACTCCCAAAGCACAGGCAATAATCCCTAAAATAGACAAGTGGGACTATATTAGACTAAGAAGTTTCTGCACAGCAAAGGACACAGTAACAAGTGTGAACCGACAACCCTCAGAATGGGAAAATATTTTTGTTAAATATGCCTCAGACAAGGGACTGATAACGAGAATACATAGGGAACTCAAGTGCCTTATGCGAAAAAAAATGATTAACCCGATTAAAAGATGGGAAAGTGAGCTGAACAAAAGTCTCTCTAAGGAAGACATACGAACAGCCAAAAAGCATATGAGGAAATGCTCAACATCCCTCATCATAAGGGAGATGCAGATAAAAACCACAATGAGATACCACCTAACCCCTGTCAGAATGGCAAAGATTAAGAATATAAAAAGTGATAAGTGTTGGCGGGGATGTGGTGAAAAGGGAACCCTCCTACACTGTTGGTGGGAATGTAAACTAGTTCAACCACTGTGGAGAACAATATGGAGGTTCCTCAAAGATCTACAAATAGAACTACCATTTGATCCAGCAATCCCACTTCTGGGTATTTACCCAAAAGACAGGAGAACGCTCAGTCAGAAAAGTGCTTGCACATCCATGTTTATTGCAGCATTATTCACAATTGCCAAGACATGGAACCAACCTAAATGTCCACAAACCGATGAATGGATTGGAAAAGTGTGGTATATATACTCTATGGAATACTACTCAGCCATAAAAAATAACAAGACCCTGGAATTTGATAGAAAATGGTCAGATATGGAGGATCTATTGCTGAGTGAAGTAAGCCAGGCTATGAAAGAAAGATATTGTATGTATCCACTCAATATATACCGACTATCCGCACTCTATAATAGAGAGCAAAAATTCGGAGGACATAAACACAGTGAAGGTACTTAATGAGAATAGGACAGTGTGGAATGGGGTAAGTGAAGAGAAGAGGATAGAGAAAGATAGCAAGTGAACAATAGAGAGACAGGACGTTAGTGAGAAACAGATAGGGCTTATTAACTGTTGATGATGACATGTATAGTATTCTCAACTGGATTGGTCTGAGAAGTATTTCATGATGGGCAAAGTATTTTTACAAGCAAAACGAGAAATAGCAATTGACTGTTTTATAAAAATAATTAGAATAATAAAAATAATGATTGGGGAAAACAGAAAAGATATGGAATGTTGAAGTGGGGAGATTAATGTCTCTGTACTGACTGACATGCATGGCATTCCCTTTTGAAAAAACAATGTAATACACTGTAAAGTTATATGTAATCCAATGTAATATAAAGAAGATTATGATGATAATAAAAATTAAAAAAAAAAGATGACTTGCGCATATGTCTGATTTAATCATTATATATTGTATGCATGCTTTAAACATACTATATCCACAAAGATATACATCAACTATATGTAAAATAGAATCGTAATTAAAAAGTATTTAAAGAACTCATCAAACTAGAAAAAGAAAAGTTATTTCTACTCCATTACAAAGCCGAAGAACAGAAGAGAAACACGAAAATATTGGGTTGTTGGAAAAGCCATGACACGATTTTATATAGAAAAAACATATCATGACTTCTCCAACAATCCTATAATATTTCCATTTGTACTCAGTCTTTCTTTGTTTTTTAGGTTTTTGCCATAGGGTGATATACCCTCTGGAGAGAGCCAGAGAGGGAAAGTGAGAAATCATCCTCAGTAGG
>NW_006159650.1:3146336-3175199 GCF_000334495.1 Tupaia belangeri chinensis
GAAAGCAAAGCCATAGTCTCTTTTCCTGCATTTTCCTCTTGAGATTTTGGGCACACACACACATGTGCCCAGCGTGATTTTCAAGCCACTGGGTCTGGAGCTTGAACCACAGTTGGCCATAGAAGAGTCCAGCACCTTAACCACTATGCCACCTCCTGGCCCCCAGTCTCTCATTCTCAACACATTGGATTCTCAAACCTCCACCAATCTATTAGGTTGTCAAAGAAGACATCCTACTTTACACAAAAGCACAAATTGAGTGCTTTTTGGATGCAATGTAGCCAATGATAACATTTATATTTCTAGGATAGATTGTGCTAAAGCATTGCATGTGAGGCTGAGCTATAAATTGATAGATGTTAGATAGGCAGGCAGACAGACACGGTGTCAGGGTGGCTACTGGTCCTCACAACGTACAGAGGTAGGCACAATGATCTCCATGTTACAGCTGAGGCTCAGGGAAGGTCAGAATCTAAGCAAGTCAGTTTTTGGAAGGCAGAGCCAGGATCTGATGCATGCCAGAATCTGGTCCATGATGTCTGGCTGCCTCTCAAAACACTTCCAAACAGGACTCACACTTTGCACAGGATGAACGCTGGTTCTGCGGGGTTGTCGCTTGAGTGGGTTGTCGCTTGAGTGGCATGCTAGTGTAACACAGACTAGGTGCAAAAAATAAAAAAGTAAAAATAGCATTGCATACTATGTACTCATTCAAAGGTGGTAACCTTGTTTGGGGCAACAATTTCTATTCTTTTCTTTTTTTTTTTTAAGTTTTTGCTATAGGGTGCATGCACTCATCAGAGAGAGCGGAGAGAGCGAGGAAAGGTGGTGGGAGGGAGGAGAGAGAGAGAGAGAAAGTGACAGATCATTGGTCACTCCTCAATCCCTTCTCCTCCATTCTCCTTTGAGGATTTTGGGCACAAGCACATATGTGCCCAGTGTGCTTCTCAAGCCTCCAGGTCTGGGACCTGCGCCTCAAAGTTGTCTATGTGGGATCCAGCACCTTAACCTTCATGTCACTTGCTGGCCCCCTGGCAACAATTTATTTTAAGATTATGCCCTAAAATTGAGTTTTTGTTGGTTTCTAAGTCTGTTTTTGACAGAATCAGCCCACAGGACACAAAAAGCTACTGAGAAGGAGCACCTTGTTGTTCCAGGTAGGGAGGGACTTCCAAAATCTTTTCCTACGAGATGTCTCTGCTGAAGTGGCTGAGACCATGTGTACATATCGTGATTGCCTAACTTCCTAACTGCCTCCTGACCCTGTGTGCTCTGGCAAATCTGAGACCACTGCAAAATTGCCAAAACCAAAAAACAAAAACGTATTCTTTATTAAGTTAGAACTTTTCTTATGAAATATATAGTATAATGACATCATAGTACATTTTAGTTTTCCTTCTCAATCACTTCCTAGATACTGGCATCCATTCAGCAAACATTCTTGGAGTAGTTACTATCAGCTAAGCAAATTGATGTGAAGAAACCACTAAAGTTTATTTTTTATAAATTATTTTATTTAACTTTAGTTATTTATTCATTTAATTTGACCGGAAAGGGACAAAGTAAGAGAGAGGGAAAGCGAGAAAGCAAGCCGTCAGGTCTGGGACTTGAAGTGTAGTCGGCCATGTGGAGTCCAGTGCCCTTAACTTCCACACCACCTGCTGGCCCCTCTATTAAAGTTTATTTTTAAGAAATCTGGGGACCAGTAGGTGGCATCATAGGTAAGGTACTGGACTCCCACATGATGACCACAGTTCAATTCCCAGACCCAGAGGCTTAAAAATTACACTGGATGGGGCCGGCAGGTGGTGTGGTGGTTAAGGGCTCTGGACTCCTATACGGCTGACCGCAGTTTACATTCCGGACCAGGGAGCTTGCTTTCTCACTTTACTTCTCTCTCTCTTTCTCACTCTGTTTCTCACTTGTCAAATTAAAATAAATAAATAAATAAAACAATTCTTAAAAAAATATATTACAGTAGGAGAGGCCAGCAGATGACATGGTGGTTAAAGGCATTGGGTTCCTGCATGGCCAACCATGGTTAGAATCCTGATCTGGCAGCTTGTTTTCTCTCTCTCTCTCTCTCTCTCTCTCTCTCTCTCTCTCTCTCTTTCTGTCTCTCTCTGGTCAAATTTAAAAATAATAATAACAAATGGAATTTAATAAATAAATATTATTTTTAAAAAACAATAAAAAGAAGGGCCAGCAAGTGGCATGGTGGTTAAGGGTGCTGGACTCCCACATGACCGACCGTGGTTCTATTCCCAGACCTGGTGGCTTGCTTTCTCACTTTCTCTCTCTCTCCCTCTCTCACTCTGTCCCTCTTAGGTCAAATTTAAATAAATAAATAAAGATAAATATAATAATTCTCTTTTTAAAAAAAAAAGAAAAAAGAGAATCATACCGGAAGAATGTGTTTGTATGTCCAAAATTCCAAGAGGAGAAAGGAGGAGAAGAGATTGCAGTATGGCTATCCCCCCCTCCCCCGGGGAAGGAGTGATTTCTCACTTTTTCCTCTGTCTCTCTCTGGCAAGCACACATGCACCCGGGGAAAACCACAAGCCCCTAGGAAAAACAAAAAAAAAAAAAAAACCCTCACATTTCTCATTCGCCATATTGTAACACTAAGAAAAACAGTTGGGTAGATTCAGAATACTCTTTTTTCATTTTTTTAAAACAAATTATTTATTTATTATCATTATATTTCAATTTTGACCTGAGAGAGATAGAGAGAGCTGCCAGGTATGGGACTCGAACCATGGTTGGGCATGTGGGAGTCCAGTGCCTTTATTTAATTTTTTTAAGAATGATTTTTATTTAATTTTATTTATTCATTCATTTATTTTAATTTGACCAGAGTGACACACACAGAGAGAGGGGATAAGTAAGCTAATTTGACCAGAGAGACACACAGAGAGAGGGGGGATAAGTAAGAAAGCAGGTCACCATGTCCAGGACTCAAACCATGGTCAGCCATGTGGGAGTATCCAGTGTCTTTAACCATCATGCCACCTGCTGGCCCCAGATTCAGAATATTCTTAACAGTACAATGAATTAAGCAAGGAGTCTAAGTTCTTATAACATGTGAAAAGATGGGAACTAACTTGACCAGATAAAAATAAAAGTCAAGCTACTCATCTTATGTACATACCCCCAGTACTGACCAATACAGAGAACTTAACAGCTCTATATGAGATTAGTGAATGTCACTAATAAGAATGTCAATTTTTTTCTTATGAGAGCAAAAAAGGTATAAATCTCATTTCAATAGAAAGAAGTCTATGGGTCTGCTAATTTAATAGCACAGTAAATATAGTGTAAAATAATTTACATAATCTAATTTTTGTTTATATAATTTCTCTAGATTTTAAAGCAACAACTTGTTTTTCAGCCTTGATATTGAACCCTAAAGTGAAAATGTAGTTATAAGCCCAGATTTGTTCTGCCTATGCTTAATTGTATAGTGCTTTATGAACAAAATCAACTAAATCATTAAAATTTGGGGGAAATGGAAAGCAAAAATGAATTTTTAACTTTATAGAATGAAACATATTAAACTTCCCCTTCAACTTCCTCCAGTCTCTATAAACACGGTAAATATTTAATAACTCACATTTACAGTGGCCATAACAGCCTTATCTGCCTTACTTTATGATGTCGTGTCTAAAATATAAGACACTAAAATCTTAGAACATAGATTCTGCCTGTGAAAACTGTCTGTTAAGGAATAAAGGCTAAACTCTCTCAAGGTGGCCCGCCCAGTTCCCACAGCTCTCCTTGTCATTTTCTTGCCCTGTCCTATCCGTTCCCTCCCTTCCTGAGGCCTCCCAACCCTACTCCATGAACCTGGTTTCATATTTTTACATTTTAAAGAAAGACCACCATCAACCTTGGGTATGTAGACAGTGGCCTAGTGCACTGGTGTTGGGGCACCAGCTTAGAGCTCCCCACCAGTTCCTTCGCCCTAAGAGCTGGGTAGTGGTCATCTGGGCCACGGTCTCTACTTCCCTTTCCAGGAGGTGGAATCAATACCTGCACAATCCCAGCCAGCCGAAGAGCACAGTATTGATTTTTCTACTTCATTTCTGGGAGTCTCACAGATCTTTGACGGAGCCCAGTGACTCACTTGTGACCCTGTCAGGACTTTCTCCTTCTTGGTAACATCAAGATGACTCATGCAGACTACACCTGTGGAGCTGAGGAGACTGTTTGTTTAGGCCACAGTCACTCAGGGGCTGGCCCTTCCTGGAATAGGAACCAAAAACCATTGGCAGGTGCCTCTCCCAGGTCCCTCGCAGATGGTTGATCCACTCGCATTAGATAGCTTGAGACTAAGCCGATCCAGTATCTCCTGGGGACTGGGGAACGAGGAATCTACTGACATCCTGAAGTTCAAGGTAAATCACAGACACCTACAGAGAAGGCTGGATGTCCTGCCAAGCATGCCTGACTGGCCGGGAGCAGGCTGTTGGCTTTCCTCGTCAGTCAAGATTCAGCTGAAATCCCTTTTGTTCTATTCATTGAAGGCGAGTATTTACTGTTATTGCAATGACTCCTCTCACTGTACACAAAGCTACACCTAAAACACACAGACCTTTCAGAAAGCACAAAGAGGCGTTGTGCAAACCACTGCCAGCAAGACTGTACATGGTAAACGCGCCAATAACCCACACTCTACACTCTGTAAGACTCACCTTTGCCTGGCCATGTCTGGTGAGCTTGTATTTTACTTATTTCAAAAGTGGTCCCTTCCTTATGAGTAGAACTAAATACCTGAGCGTCTGATTTGTGTTGAAATAATAAAGCAACAAACGCCATGCTGAGTGGAGGACCCTGGCTAAAGTAAGAAGTCTTAGATCCGGTCCTGAATCCATGCTACCATCATCTATGAGAACTTAAAAATCCACCCTCCTGCTGAGAACCTTAATTTTCTTATCTGAAAAGTGCAGAGATTGGAATACAGTAGAGCAATGGTTCTCAAAGCATGGTCCAGGCACTCTTGGGGCCCCAGAACTTTCTGGGAGGTCTATGAGACCAAAACTATGTTCACAAGTATGATTTGCCTCTTTCAGTCTTGCTTCTTCATGTAAACAGTGGAGTTTTCCAGAGGTTCCTGCCATGTAATAATGGAATGAATGGAATTCAGAGACATGCTAAATACCATTTTGAACTGAGCTCTTGTCCTAGCGCCAATGGACCAAATCAAAATGGAGTTACTCATGGCTGGTGCTCCATGCCAACACTAAATTGTTTATCTGACCTTCCCAGAAATCAGGAGACAGCGATAACAGCTGAATTTCCAAACAAGTGAGTTTTTAGCTGGCTTGATAAGGAGGTTTCCTCTGCCTTAACCTTTACAAGGGAAGTAACTTTGAAACAACCAATCCGCCTTTTGTTCTCTGTTTCTGCTTTCCTAAGCCCTTTTCTGTCTGTAAATACAGTACCCTGTGCTCAGCTCATCGGGTGCTATTTTAGAATCACAAGTAAAGGCCAATTAAGATTTTTAAATTGTTGTAAGTTTATCTTTTGAAAAGCAGATATTAAATCTGACATTAAGATTTGCACAAAAGTAAATAATGCCATGTTTCACACTAACTTCTGTTGTTTTAGAGAGTTTTTCTTTTTATTAAAAAATGTCCATGTGTTTATGTAAAGGTTTGTTGTTATGCTTAAGTCAACAAATATTTTAAGCACTTTTCATTTTGATTGCTAATATAGTAAAAATTGGTAGACAGACCACATAGACAAGAGTTTTCAGAATCATCAAAAATTTTAAAGAGTGGGACCAGCAGATGGTGGGTTACATCTCTGGACTCCCACATGCCGACCACAGTTTGAGTTCCAGACCCAGTGGCTCAAAACTCATGCTTGGTACGTGTGTGCTTGTGTGCCTAAGATCCCAGGAGGAGAAGAGAAAAGGGATTATAGTGTGGTCATCCTTCTTGGAGGGTGATTTCTTTTTTTTTTTTTTTTTTTTTGAGAGGTTTTCGCTATAGGGCGCGTGCGCTCACCAGACAGACAGAGAGAGACACAGAGACAGAAAGCGAGAAATCGCCCCCCAGGGAAGATGGTTACGCCGCAATCCCTTCTCCTCCGTTCTTCTCTTGGGATCTTGGGCACACACGCACACGCGCCTGGCGTGAGTTTTAAGCTACCGGGTCCAGGACAAGAACCGCCGTCAACTACATGGGAGTCCAGCAACATAGCCATTACACTAACTGCTGGTTCCCTTGGAGGGTGATTTCTCACTTTCCCTCTCACTACCTCTCTCTCTAGCAAGTACATAGGCCCTAAGGCAAAAACCTCTTAAAGTAAAAAAAAAAAAGAAAAAATATTGTTTATTTATTTATTTTTACATTTTCCCACAAACATTTACTCTATATATCAAAAAATTTTGCTCATACTGAATAGTTCTTGACAGTTAATAAATAGCTTTCAAAATTTCAAAAAACTAAATTTTAAAGATAATGTTTGAAATAGTTGTTATAATTTTGTTTGTGACTCTGTAACAACAGAGACAGTATGGTTTTAAATATTTTTGAGAAAATATTTACATGTCAACTACTCAAACTGTTGCAAACCAAGCACCCAGCACACAAGTCACACATAAACCTTCTCAATTCAGGCCTGCATACCAAGTATTCTGTGAGATACCATCTGCCAGCAAAGATCAGTCTTTTTCTTCCTTCAAAGTCTTCCTCAAGGTAATCTGGTTGTGATTGTTCTTTTGCAATCTCTACTGCTTACAATGCTGGGCTGGAAAAGTCCACGTTATTTTATGGTACGAATTCTTTCATATAGCTTCTCTAATCCCCTCTGCCAGGCAGAACTATTTATGGTGCCAGGCCATTTTTCTAAGATCTTCTGTTGGCTTACTTGAGATCTACCTTAATTCCATAGTTTGCTGGTTTAATCTTCAGATATGACATTCCAGTCAAAGCCTTATCCAATAATGAGTATTTCTGATTTCTGATTCAAGGTAACAGGTATTATTGAACTTATGCAAATAACCCTTCTGCCACAAATAAGAATACTTCCAAATATTTTCTAATTCCAGAGGGGTCAGGAAGGGAGAAAAGTTTGTGTTTCCATTTAAAGAGATAAACAAACGAGAAGAAAAAACATTTTAACAAATTGCAAACCTATGAACAGCTCAAAAGAAAGCAAAATCCTGAGGCCAGCAGTTAGTGTAATGGCTGTCACTGGACTCCCCTGTAGTCGACTGTGGTTCAAGTCCTGGACCCGGTGGCTTAAACTCACGCCAGGCGTATATGCGTGTGTGCCCAAGATCCCAAGAGAAGAATGGAAGAGAAGGGATCGAGGCATGACCATCCGCCCGGGGGGTGATTTCTCGCTTTCTGTCTATCTCTCTTTGTCTTTCTGGTGAGCGCATGCACCTGATAGCAAAAGTCTCTCCAAAAAAAGAAAGTGAAATCCTTAAACTGGGAAAACAAAGCATAGTAAAAAAATCAGTAATGTTTTACTCAAACGTCATAAAATCCTATTTCACCAGTTCAGTCTTACGTAATTAATCTCTCTTCTGCAGTGTTACTGTAGTCTGATCTTTCCATTTAAATCCTGGAAGTTAACATTCAACATTATTATTAATACTTCTTGTCCCTAGCGTCAAGTTGGTCATTTTCTTGGTTGCTTTTTGTTCTCTTATTTCTGTATGTGTCTTTAGTTCTCCTGGTAAAGCGCTCCTTTCAGAACTTCTTGAAGAGTGGGTCTGATGTTGGTAAATTCATTCAGGTTATGTTTATCTGAGAACATTTTTTTCTCTTTTTTTTCCCATATGAAGGATAATCTTGCTGGGTATATTACTCTTAGTTGAAACTGTTTTTTCACTTAACACTTCGAATATATTTTCCCATTCTTTCCTTGCTCACATTGTTTCTGATGAGAGGTCTGGTGTTAGCCTGATGGGATAACCTTTACAAGTGACCTGACGTTTCTCTCTGCCAATTTTAGTATCCTGTTTTGTCTGTGGTTTTGGCCAGTCTGGCTGTGATGTGCCTTGGAGAAGATCTTCTTAGGTTGATTCTACTATGGATATTTTCTATTTCTTGAGTCTGAATATTTGAATGCCTCTCTAGATTCATGGAATAGATGATCAATGCCCTTAGTCATTTCTTCACCTTCTGGGATACCAATTATCTGGATGTTTGGGCACTTAATGTTATCTAGTATTTCTCATATAGTATTCTCATTTTTTTGGTTATTTTCTCAGTTTTTTGGTTATTTTTTCCTAGGTCAGAGGTTTTTGTCTTCCACATCTGAGATTCAATCTTCTGCATGGCCTTATCTGCTTTTAATACTTTTGAGGTAGGTTTTGATTTTCTATATTATGGCATTCATCTCTAACAGCTCCATTTGATTCTTTTTTATGGTGTGTATTTCCTCTTTCAGATCATGAAAGAATTTCCTCACCTCCTGGAAAAAAATTGTTTTTGAGCGTAAAGGGATCCTGAAGCTCAGTCTGGTAGCTTAGTGGTTAAGGGAGCTGGATCCTAGATGACTGACTGCAATTTGAATCCTGGCCCCAGAAGCTTGAGAAATGCACCAGGTGAATGCACAAATTCTGATAGTGTTACTGAATAAGTCAGGCTGGCTTGCCCAAACACTATAAAACCAAACCGTAGGCATATGCTGTGATGAACAAAAGTACAACTTTATTACAAAGTGCAAAGCAAGGACAGTGGGCAGCTCATGCTGAAAAGACCTGGTCTCCCTGAGATATTCCCCACATGCATTTTTAAGGGCAAAATTAGGGGCAGAGGTCCCAGGCACATGATCAGTTCACTGATTGGTTCAAGAGGATGTGATCATCTCCTGGGCATTGTCGATTGGTGAGGCCTTAGGTAATCAAATTTCTCTTCAGGTTTCTGGAGCCATTCAGCCTGGAGTCTTTGAGTTCACAACTAGCAGTTTCAGCCTAGAAAACATCTTACAGGGAACCAGCAGTTAGCGTAATGGCTATGTCGCTGGACTCCCATGTAGTCGACCGCAGTTCACGTCCCGGACCCGGTGGCTTAAAACTCACGCCGGGCGTGTGTGCGTGTGTGCCCAAGATCCTGAGAGGAGAATGGAGGAGAAGGGATTGTGGTGTGACCATTCCCCCTGGGGGGTGATTTCTCACTTTCTGTCTCTATGTCTGTCTCTGTCTGTCTGGCGAGCACATGCGCCCTATAGCAAAAACCTCTCCAAAAAAAAAAAAAGAAAGAAAACATCTTACATATTGGAATGAAAACCTTATTTTTCCTTTAAGTGAGAGTTTTAGAGGTCAAATGGTCCTTATTCATGGCCATTGTTTTATTACCATAACCAAAGTCTGAAGTCTTACTCCATACTCTGGGCCATTACAATGTAAATGGACCTTGTATTCCAAAAAGCCAGCAGGTGGTGTGGCGGTTGAGGGTGCTGGACTCCCACATGGCCAACCATGATTTAAGTCCCAGGCCTGGTGGCTTGCTATCTCACTCTCTCTCTCTCTGTCCCTCTCTGGTCAAATTTAAATAAATAAATAAATAAAATAATTAATTTTAAAAAAGAGAGAGAGTGTGTAAAAGGATCTTGAGACCAGCAATGTTGACAGCTCTACCAGATCATCTTTAAGGGCCCTTAGACATTCTGTGATTTGGATCTCCCTTATCTTGTTCCAGTTTTTCTCTATCCATTCTGCACATGTTGGTATTTTAATTATTAGCAATTTTACTTATGTATTGTACTAATTGTTTATTGTGTATATTCTTCCACTCTATAAACTGCACAAGAACTATTGTATCAGTGTACCTCAGGCTGCCCCAAACTGGGCCTGGCACTTAGCAGATGCCTGATAAATGTTTGTGAATAGGCATGAGGAGGGGGAAGGGAAGACTACTAGCTCTCTCCACATCTATGCGATGGACAGAGCAGGCAGTACTACTTCTGCTTCACAGAGGCACCAGGAGCATGTGGCACACGGCAGGTGGCGTAGCCAGGAGTCCTGCCAAAGGACCTATGGTATCTGACCCCCTACAAGGCAGTCCTTTCCTCTCCAGTGGATCCAGGCATAACTGAATCTCTGTAGCTGGTAACAGCAGAGATCCTGTGTCCAGTTGACCTTGAAAGTTCTAGAGATACCCTTCTCCCAATGCACAGGTTCTAGTAAAGACCTCAGGTCCTGTGAAGGTTAGCAGAAAGGCTCAGATGCACCTGGCTGGTAGAAACGGGGGCCTTTTCTCAAAGGAACCAACTCTTCATTCAGGGGCTCTACGTCTGTGAACTTGGAAGGGCTCAGACTTGGTTGAGGAACTTCCATGTTCAATCCTGGAGAAGTGGGTAAGCCCAATGGCCAAAACCTAGTGTTTCCAAGTCAGTTGCCCTCTGAGGGATGCCTAGCACCTTTGCTCCCTTTGAGCCCATGATCATGAAGCCACAACCACAGACCAGGCCTTGTACCTCTTCTAGGAATCTCTGGAGTGAAAAAGGAATCTGACACTGAGCCACCCACAACTCTGGTGCCTCCTCAGCCTAGAACTATCTATAACATCTGGGTACTTCCCTCCCTGTAAGTGTTTAAGCCTTGGTGAAAAGGGATTCTTCTGGCCTTCAGAATGTTTAGTCTTTAGGGAAGAGACACTCAGGCAAAATCGACCATTGTGGCCCAGGAGGGTGCCCCAGAACATGCCATGGACAGGTGTTCTCTTTTCTGCACACCCTCTCCTGTGGCAGGATCATGGGCTCCTGGAGAGTTGGTGAGAAGTGGTGGCGAGAAGAGGCTGGCAGTGCAGATGAAAGCCATGCCAAGCTGTTTCAATGTTAAGAGCAGTGGAGAGACAGTGGATGCTTCTAAGTGGTGGGATACCACAATTAAAAGAAATATTGGGAAGCAAATCTGGCTACCAGGTATAGTACTGACTGGAAAAAAGATATTAGAAGGAGGGTATCAGATTGGAAAAGAGCTTCCAGACACTATTGGGACCTATTTCTACAAGGTCAGAGAATAAAAAGAAGAGATTGACTATTGAAGAGATTCAGGAGTGAGAATCAACAGCCCCCTTTCTAGGGTTGATCTGAAATGGGCAAGAGATAGAGGAGGCCGAAAATTGCCCTGGTTAACTGGGAGATAACTCAGGAGGAGGAGTGTATTTCAGGGATGGATGTAGCCGGGCCTCTGCTTGTCTAGCTTATATCTATTCTCAACATAGACTCATCCACCTAAAGATCACACTCCCAGCCTGCCTTGCAACTAGATGAAGTCACATGACTAAATGTAGACCCATGGGAATGAGCAGGACTTCCATGTGCAATTCTGAAGAGTGCCCTTAAGAGAAGGTGCCTCTGTTTCCCTTTCCTCTGCTCCAATAAACCTGGAGGGAAGTGGGTGTGGCAGTGAACCATCTTCAGCCAGGGAACAAGACAGGAAGAGCCTAGATCACAATATCTCCAAGCCACCAAAGCAGCCTTAGACCATCTTCTCCAAGTGTTACAGGAAAAAACAATAAATGTCTATTTCCTGTAAGCCCCCTTTTTTGTGATTTCTTCTTGCTAAAATGTTATTTTCAGGTGTGGTTCTACATATGGGTGGACCCATTTGCCTTTGTTGTATTGTAAGTGACTTGCAGGTTGAGAGACTGTATGTTTGAACCAAGGGCTCTTAGAACTGCCCCTCCTAGGGCCAATGGGTGGCATGGTGATTAGGGCACTGGACTCCCACATTGCTGACCATAGTTCGAGTCCCGAACCTGGAGGCTTGCTCTCTCAGTTTCCCTCTCACTGTCTCTGTCTCTCTAGTCAAATTAAAAAATAATAGTGATTGGGACCAGCAGTTGGCGTAATGACTATGTCACTGGACTCCGACATAGTTGACCACGGTTCGCGTCCCGGACCTGGCGGCTTAAAACTCACGCTGGGCACGTGTACGTGCGTGCCCAAGATCCTGAGAGGAGAATGGAGGAGAAGGGATTGCGGTGTGGTCATCCCCCCTGGGGGGGTGATTTCTCGCTTTCTGTCTCTCTGTCTCTCTCTGTCTATCTGGCGAGCACACGCGCCCTATAGCAAAACAAAACAAAACAAAACAATACCTCTCAAAAAAAAAAAATAATAGTGATGAATAAAATTAAGTGAAATAATTCTTAAAGGGAAAAAAAAAAAGCTGCTTCTCCTCTGCCCACAGGCTCTGTATTGATCTATGTCATGAATAAACCCCATGAAGTATCCCCAGCACACACCAGCCTGTGGTGGCCTGCAATATGCATCTGGACAGTAGTGGACATGCCACAAATGCTCTGGCAAGAACAAGCCAGGAAACAATCAACCGAATGGAGGCTTCGGTGTCACATGGCTTCCATGAAAGCAAGTTGTGTCAGTGTTGAGCAGTTTATCAGAGAAGCAGATAAGGCAAATGCAGCAGATGTTATTTGTTCTGCAGCAGGAGATTTTGCTCAATGTCTCATATCTTCATAGGTAATTATACAAAAGGGCTAATCACCCTCAGGTGGATGTCACCAAAGAGGGAGAGTCCTAGCGACATACCATGAGCTGAGCTTCGCCTTAGTCACTATTTGTTCAATGACTTGCTTATCAAAGTTAGAGGTGACCTGAAGAGGTTAGTAATGGGATAGAAGATATTTTGGATAAAAAACTCAAGAGTCATAAAGATCTGGAGAGACTGGAATGATGCATTGAATCTAGACAGATTGATTGATTCATCTATCAATTTAACCATTTGATGAAAGCTATTCATCAACACCCAGAACATGCCAGCTACAGTTGAAGGTACTGGGCCCCCACAATAAGCAAGATAACCATGGGCTTGCTCTCTCAGAGCTTGTGTTTTAGTATACGGGAGAAAGACAACAAAATAAAATAAATAGATAAATTAAAAGGGTAACTTTTGTAGTGATCAGTGCTGGGGAGAGCATCATTGGTACGAGGCGATCATGACAGGAAGACAAGGCTCCTTCAGATCAGAGTCAGAGAGGACTGCCCTGAGCCTGTGACGTGTGTCCTATATGGTGGGAAGCCAGTCTGGCAGAGGCTGATAGAAAAAAAATTCCAGAGGACAAGTGCACAGGCCCTGAGAGGGGAGTAAATAGAGGTGTTCTAGAGAAAGGAGAAGAATGGTCGACGGGCAGGCCCAGGTCATACAGGAATTTGGATTCTAGTCTCTGTGGATAACGTGCCTATGGAGGATTTTGAGGACAGAGATATCAATAATAAAATTTTTCTTTTTTTTTTTTAAAGTTTTTACCATAGGGTATGTGTACTTGCTGGAGAGACAGAAACAGTGAGAAAGAAAGTGAGAAATTACTCTCCAGAGGTGTGGCCACACTGCAATCCCTTCTCTATTCTTCTCCTGTGACTTTGGGCACACACACACACACACACACACACACACACACACACACGGTGTGTTTTTTAAGCCATCAGGTCTAAGACTAGAACCAGAATCAGCCATGTGGGAGTTTAGCACCTTAACCACCACACTACCTGCTGTCCCAATTTTACCTTTTTAATGATTTGTGCAGAGGATGAATTATAGGAGGTGGAGAAGGTGGTGGCAACAAGAGTACCAGGGCAGAAGTTAGTTTTGAGACATGTGATGAACATGGAATCCAATGGATTTTCTGATGACTTATGGGGATGAAGGAAGAAGAGAACCATGGACGACTGCCAAGGCTTTCACTGGAGCAGCTGATGGACAGGAGTACCAGTTCCTGAGAAGAGAAAGCCTTTACTCCATCTCTTCATCAATTCACCCTCATCCCTTCTCCATGGTCTAGGACTGATTGCCAAGATCAGCGCCTTCAGTTCCACCTGGGCACCCCCACATGCTCATAGATGGGTGGAGGGAAACCCCATTGTGGTGCACACACAGGTAATAGGCACACAGGTGGCTACTGGATAGAACTGTTCTTGCATGGCAGGACCTGGGCATGTCTCCACCCAGGGAGAGAAAGAAGACACCACACAGGGTACATATCTGGACTGAAGGAATGAGACCAAGATAGAAACCCTAGCTAGAGGCCAAGAGTGAATTAAGGAAGAGGTTCTGGTGCACAATGAAGCAAAGTCCAGGGAGTCCTTAGATCCAGAAGTGATCTTACCAGCCCGTGGAATTGGCTGTTGATATACTTTTACTCCCCTTGTAGAAATCCATGGGGGCAGGAAGTGATGCAGTGGTAACACAACTGGCCCCACATGGGAATGCCCCAAGGTGTCCCTGAGCACATTGGGTGTGTGTGCATATCCACGATCTGGGCTGGCTAAGAAGGGTGTGGGACCTTATCGAGGGCTCCTGTCTCTCTCTCCCTGTCTCTAGCACTATACACATACATATGTACTCCTGAAAAGAAAGAAGTCTGGGAGACCAGCAGGTGGTGTGGTGGTTAAGATGCTGGACACTCCCATATGGCTGACCACGGTTTTGAGTACAGGACCTGGTGGCTTGCTTTCTCACTTTCCCTCTCTGTCTCTCTGTGTCTCTGGTCAGATTTTAAAAAAATAAATGAATGGATAAATAAAATTCAATAATTTTTTTTTAAAGGAAGACGTTTGTAGGGCAAGATTTTTCTTGCCAACTTAGGAACAAAGACTGGATTGAACTTAAAATTGAGGGGCCCAAGAGTACTGAAGTATGAGAAATGAGGGGTGCACAGGAGTAGAAGAGCCAGTCATGGCCTTCTTGTTCCTTCTCATTTTCTAGACACCAGTAGTGACATGTAATTAATGAGAATTTGTAAGTTCTCATTCTTATTGTATGATTTGTTTTTTTGGTTTTTTTTGGAGAGATTTTTGCTATAGGGCGCGTGCGCTCGCCAGACAGACAGAGAGAGACATAGAGACAGAAAGGGAGAAATCACCCCCCAGGGGGGATGGTCACGCCGCAATCCCTTCTCCTCCATTCTCCTCTCAGGATCTTGGGCACGCACGCACACGCACCCGGCGTGAGTTTTAAGCCACCAGGTCCAGGATGCAAACCACGATCGACTACGTGAGAGTCCAGCGACATAGCCATTACGCTAACTGCTGGTTCCCTGTATGATTTGTTTTTTCATATGAATTGTAGACAGTGGCCCAAGGTTAGGTTTAACCTTCCAAAATGTGCTTATACCACAAGAAGTTGTTCCCACAGGGCAAAAAGCTTTATAAATCCCTTTTTTTCACATTCATATTGAGAATGCCCAAGATTGAAGTCACTGCCTAATCCAATATTGTACTCTTTATCCAGTCTTTTTCTGTTGACTCAAACCTTTCTCACCTTCAGTAAGACCCCTCACTTTCTGAGAGATTGTATCTCGGTTTCTGAGAGACTTTGCACCTTGGCATCCATCCCTGCTGCCAGCTCTCTTGTCTTCCTTTACATGGAAGCACATTGTAGCAAATTGCCGCTAACTTGGTGGCTTCAAACAAGAGAAACTGGCCAGCTGATGGTGTGGAGGTTAAGATGGCTGGCTCCCACATGGCCAATTGCACGGATCAAGTCCCAGACTCAGTAGCTTGAAAATCATGCCAGGCATGAGTGGGTGTTCATGCCCAAAATTCCAAGAGGAGAATGAAGAAAAAGAAATAGCAGCACAGCTATCTCCCCGGGAGATGATTTCTCATTCCTTGCCCTCTGATGAATGCATGCACCCAATAGCAAAAAAAGAAAAAGAAATGTATTCCCTCACAATACTGGAGGCCAGAAGTCTGAGATCAAAGTGTCAGCAGGCCATACTCTCTATGAAGATGGTAGAGGAGAATTTTTTACTTAATTCTTTTTCTTGGGGGGGAGAGTTTTGTTTGTTTGTTTGTTTGTTTGTTTTGCTATAGGGCACATGCGCTCGCCAGAACGACAGAGAGACAGGAAGCAAGAAATTGAGAAATCACCCCCTAGGGAGGATGGCCACACTGAAATCCCTTCTCCTCCATTCTCCAGCAGAGGAGAATCTTCCTGTATTTTCTTCTTGGTGCCCCTGACATTCCTTGGTTTATGGCTATGTCACTCTAGTCTCTGTCTCTGTCCTCACGCAGCCTTCTTCTCATTTTGTTCTTTCTCTCCTCTGTGTGCTCTTATAAGGATGCTTGTCATTTGGTTAATGGTCCTTGAGGCTAATTCAGGGTGACCTCATCCTGTAACCCTTCACTTACTATTGTGTTGTCAGAAAAGTCATGACCCATTTTTTGCATAGAAAAACATAAAAAATACTTGACTTTTCTGACAACTCAATACATCTGCAAAAACCTCCTTTCCAAATATGTTGCAGTCAAAGATTCTAGAGCATAGGAAAAAGACATACCTTTGTGGGAGCCACCATGTAATCCACTTCAGGGACACAGTGTTACTCCTCATGGAGAATTACTGTGCAAAAGAAAGAAGGAATGGATCAAGTCAAGGTAAAATATGAGCTGAGCAATGGATGATGCTCCCTTGCCAGCCAGGTGACTACAACAATTGAGACCTGTGTCTCAGCCAAGTTTAGAAATATTATCTATTTTCAGTCTTCAGGGCTGTTTTTTTGTTTGGAGAGGTTTTTTGTTTGTTTGTTTGTTTTCCACTATAGGGCACGTGCGCTCGCCAGACAGACAGAGAGAGACATAGAGACAGAAAGTGAGAAATCACCCCCCAGAGAGGATGGTCACACCGCAATCCCTTCTCCTCCATTATCCTCCCAGGATCTTGGGCACGCACGCACATGCGCCCGGAGTGAGTTTTAAGACACCGGGTGCAGTACACGAACCGCAGTCAACTCCGTGCGAGTCCAGCGACACAGCCATTACGCTAACTGCTGGTTCCCTTCAGGGCTGTTCTTAAAATGATGAAACCAACCAACGTTGCTGCTTCAAATGCCAAGGGTCAGACTCTACCCCTTTCTGCAAAGCACAGTGAAGTCATTTGTTTAAAGTTGGTTTTCAGCCATTGTCTGCCATCAAGACTGTCAAAAGAGCAGAAGTTTAGTTCTGACCCTTAGCTCAGCCAACCAGGCCTCAGGACTAGATTGAGTCACTGCACACTCGCTGGCTAACCAAGGACATTGGTACTTGCTCTTCATATGGCAAGGGGAGCAGGAGCCAATACCTAGGGAACAGTGTGTAAATGGTGCAGGGGCTCCATGTGAGCAAAGTGCTGCTCTACACTATTTGTTTAAGTGGGAAAATATTCAGAGGAAAATTTGAAAGATTGCATTCTTGAATCATCTAGAAGTTTGCTCTGTGACTGAACAAGTCACCTAGAGATAGAAATGCTAACCAGATATAGGTAATGCCAGAGAAGTATATGCCCAGGAGAGGTATAAATTACTATATATTAATTAGGTCATCAAGAAAGTCATGATGTATTTTTCTATGCAAAAATGTATCGTTGACTTTCCCGACAACCCAATAAATGATTCTGTCATTGTTATACTTTGTCATTCCAGCAAAGTATAATAAAAGATATCACATCATGTATTTATCTCTTTTCATTGATAAAACTTTTAACATTTGCATCCATACTTACTACTGAACATTTTACATTTTTGTATGGGAGGTGAGGTGTTGAAAATCCACCTTTTAATCAATTAGTGCAATATACTCAATAAATACTGATTGAATGGGACCAGCAGGTGGTGTGGCGATTAAGGCGATTTCCACATGGTCAATTAGGGTTCCAGTCCCAGACCTAGTGGCTTGCTTTCTCACTTTCCCTCTCTCTCTCTCTCTCTGTGTCCCTCTTTGGTCAAATTAAAATAAATGAATGAATAAATAAAATTAATAAGTAATTCTTTAAAAAATACTGTTTGAATGTTGAGCATCAGGATTATTCTAAACATTTTTCTTTTTTCTTTTTTTTTATTTGCCAAAGGGTGTATGCATTTGCTAGAGGGACAGGAAGGAGAGAGAGAGAGAGAGAGAGAGAGGGAAGTGCTGCTTTATTAAAAGAATTATTGGGGAACCAGCAGTTAGCATAATGGCTATGTTGCTGGGTTCCCACATAGTCGACCATGGGTTGTGTCCCGGACCTGGTGGTTAGAACTCACACCGGGTGCGTGTACGTGCGTGCCCAGGATCCCGAGAGGAGAATGGAGGAGAAGGGATTGCGGCCTGACCATCCCCCCTGGGGGGTGATTTCTCACTTTCTGTCTCTATGTCTCTCTCTGTCTGGCGAGCGCACACGCCCTATAGTGAAAACCTCTCAAAAAAAAAAAAAGAATTATTTTATTTAACTTCATTTATTTATTTATTTATTTTTAATTTGACCAGAGAAAGAGCGAGAGAGAGAGGGAAAGTGAGAAAGCAAGCCAGCAAGTCTGAGACTCCAACCATGGTCAGCCAGGTGGGAGTCCAGCACACTTAACCACCACACCACCTACTGGCTTCAAGAGAAAGCACTTTGCTTTGATCTTTAAAAAAAATATATTATTTTATTTAACTTTATTTATTCATTTACCTATTTTTAAATTTGACCAGAGAGGGACAGAGTAAGAGAGAGAGAAGGAAAGTGAGAAAGCAAGCCAGCAAGTCTGAGACTCCAACCATGGTCAGCCAGGTGGGAGTCCAGCACCCTTAACCACCATGCCACCTGTCGGCCCCAGAGAAAGCACCTTGAGTGGGAAATGGTCATGTTACAATCCCTTCTCCTTTACATCTCACATCTTTTAGACATATATGTATATGTGCCTGGCATGTTTCTCAAGTAACCAGGACTCAAACTGCAGTTGGTCGTGTGGGAGCCAGCTGCCTTAACCACCGTGTCACCAGTTGGCACTATTGGCATTTTTGATGGGACAGTGAGGAAACACCTCACTCAGGATTTAACCAGATTCCTCAGGAATCTGGGGAACAGACAACTCTTAAAAAGAGGGAATAGAGGGACCAGCAGTTGGTGTAATGACTATGTCACTGGACTCCCATGTAGTTGACCGTGGTTTGAGTCCTGGATCCGGTGGCTTAAATTCACACCAGGCATGTTTCCATGCATGCCCAAGATCCTGAGAGGAGAATGGAGGAGAAGGGATCGCAGCATGGCCATCCTCCCTGGGGGTGATTTCTCGCTTTCTGTCTGCGTCTTTCTGTCTTTCTGTATAGAAAAAAAAAAAGGACTCTCAAAAAGAAAAAGAAAAAAGAAAAAATGAAAAAGAGGGACTAGCTTGAGGAAGGAGTTGGCTGGTACATTAAAGATGTACGAGGGAAGTATCTGGAGCTCAGGAGGAGGACCAGATCACGGGTCTCACAGAGCTTGGGCTTTTCTCCTGAGTCAAAAGAGGGCCACTGGGGGCTTTAGCTGAGAAGGAACGGGTTGACTAAAGTTTGAATAGGATCCTTCTAATCCTTCTGGCTGCTGTTTTGTTTTTGTTTTTTAAAACAATATTCATTTAACTTTATTTTATTTTATTTATGTATTTATTTTAATTTGACCAGAGAAGAACAGAGTGGGAGAGAGAAAGAAAGAGGGAAAGTGAGAAAGCAAGCTGCCAGGTCCGGGATGCGAACCGCAGTCGCCTATGTGGGAGTCCAGTGCCCCCAACCACCGTGACACCTGCTGGCCCCTTGGCTGCTGTTTTAAGAATAGACATGATGTTCAGAAGTCTCTAGCAATGACTAGAAGAATCTGAATCCATGAGTTACACTGAAAAGATTTTTTTTTTTTTAAAGATAGGATCTTACCATATCACAAGTCTCCTACTTTGCCTCCCAACTAGGACTACAGGTCGCACAACCAGGCTTAGGTCTTTTTCAGACAGGGTCTCACTAGGCTGCCCAGGCCAGCCTTGAGCTCTCCATCCTCCTGCCTCAGCCTCCTGAGTGGCTGGGGTTAAAGTGCATGCCACCACACTTAGTCTTAATTTAGACCAGGACTCAAACCTAGACTTCCCATGCCTGCAGAGCATAGTGTCTTAACAGCATGCACTACTCTGACAGGACCTGGAAAGTCATCTTTAAAATGTCAAATGCTTGTTTTTCCCCCTAAAGTAGAGCAGGTGGTTTTTATTTTTTTAATTTTTAGGCTTTTGCCATCGGTTGTGTGTACTTGCCAGAAACAAAGAGAGACAGTGAGAGGGAAAGTGAGAAGTCACCCTACCCCCCCCCACCGCCCCCCGGGGAGATGGCCGTGCCATAATCCTTTCTCCTCTATCCTCCTCCTGGGACTCTGGGCATGTATGCACATACTCCCAGGATGATTCTCAAATCACTAGGTCCAAGAATCAAACCGCAGTCAGCTATGTGGGAGTCCAGCACCTTAACCACCATGCAACCTGCTGGCCCCGAGCAGGGGGTTCTTACAGAGAAATAGCCCACTCATTTTTCTATATGAACGCCAAAAGGTAGGAAGAAAATAAAGGACAATGAAGACATAACTTGTTGCACTTAGTTGAATGTTCTTGCTGTAGAAAACACATATGCTCAAGCTCAGGGTGGGCAGAGGGTGTCCCCTGTTTTTCTCACACTTGGAGACCTGGCTATTTCTGGGTGTCCAATTGCCTAGAGAATGCTCTTCCCCCTACTCTGTAGGAAGGCAGGATGTGAGACCACAGCAAGACAGGTGGTGCCTGAATGATGTCTAGAGACTGGCTGTTAGATGCACCCCAGGCCCCTGTAGCCCAAGGTGGCATTGCCCCTTCTTCTCCAGCTAAGAGGCCCAACTGCTGTCAGCTTTATTCACTGCTAAGACCAGCAATTTCACAGGGTGTTGCAACAGAAATGGGATAATTGGGTATAATAAGAATATATATTAACCATAAAATGGGATGCTATAACACTGATGAACCTTGAAGACACTATTTTGAGTGGAATACACCAGTTACAAAAGACCACATATTGCACAATTCATAGGAAATGCCCACAATAGGCATTTCTATAGCTAGAAAGTAGATTAGTGGTTGCTTAGGGCTGGGAGACTGGGGAGTTGGCCGAGGGGGTGGGGGGATAGCTAAAAGGAGCAGGTTTCTTTTTGAGTGATAAAAATGTTCTAAAGGGAACCAGCAGGTGACATGGTGGTTAAGGCACTGGACTCCCACATGGTTGATAGCGTTCCAGTCCTGGACCTGGAGGCTTGCTTTCTCACTTTCTCTTTCTCTCTCTCTGTCTCTCTCTGGTCAAATTGAAAAATAATAATAACAAATCCAATTAAATAAGTAATTCTTTAAAATAAATCTTTCTTAGAAAAAATAGTAAATAAATTACCCAGTCTAAGGTATTTATTAATAGCAGCAGGAACTATGACACAGGCCATTTTGAGGTATGCAAGTTTTATTTCAATTATAGTGTTACACGTGTGTCACACACACATTCATACATACAAACACAAGGCTATTTTGTGTTGTCTAAAAAAATGTTAATACATAATCACAAATTTAAGTATTTAAGCCCAGCTAGGAAAGGTTTTTATTTATTATTATTATTATTATTTTTCTTTTTTTTTTGGAGAGGTTTTTGCTATAGGGTGCATACGCTGGCCAGACAGACAGAGAAAGACAGAGAGACAGAAAACGAGAAATTACTCCCCAGGGGGGATGGCCACGTCGCAATCCCTTCTCCTCCATTCTCCTCTCGGGATCTTGGGCACGCATGTACACGCGCCCAGTGTGAGTTTTAAGCCACCGGGTCCGGTACTCGAACTGTGGATGGCTACGTGAGAGTCCAGCGACAAAGCCATCACGCTAACTGCTGGTCCCAGGAAAGGCTTTTAGACATGCATTTTGAACTCCCATTGTCAAGAAGAAAAGAACAGTCTGAAAGATGGGCTCAGGCTGCCTTTGAGGCCTACCTGCCCTCAGGGCAGATGGCTAACTGCTCCTTGGGGTGGGCTGTGTGATGGCAGTGCCTGCTGGCTCTTGCACACAGAGAATATCCCACCCAAGGCAAACCATGACTTATTGGGCACAGTGTGAAATGAAAATGCTCTTGCTCAAAAATTATTAAGATTTTAAGATAGGGGCCAGCAGGTGATGCAGTGGTTAAGACTCTGGACCTCCATGTGATCAACTGCAGTTCAAGTCCTGGACCCAGTGGCTTAAAGCTCTTTTGAATGTGTATGTGTGTGTATGTGTGTGCACCCTAAATCCCGAGATGAGAATGGAAGAGAAGGAATTGTGGTGTGGCCATCCTCCTAGGAAAGTGATTTCTTGCTTTCTCTCTTTTTCTCTCTCCGGCAAGCATACTACCCTATAGAAAAAAATCTCTCTCAAAAATTAAATTAAATTAAATTAAGAAGATAGCAACCGATAACAGAGACTTAAACCCAGTAAAATACACTCTGAGAAGTGTTTCTTTGCTAGGGGAACTGAGCTAAGTTCTCTTGCTTCATTCTGGGAATTTTCCAGAAGTGAGGGCTGGTGGTCCTCTCCCTTAAGGACTAAAGCTGAAGTGTTGGCTCCCTTCCTACTCCTCAGTATGCCCCAAAGGGACACTTAGAGGTAAAGATAATATTAGCTTGCAGGAGGGCACCAGAGGAGGGTTGACTTCACGTAACAACCGTCAGTAAGAGATACTAATAGCTGTGTCAGTCTGGAATGGACTTGGACACTAAAAATCATAAATAAGAAGTGTGGGAAGAGTCTTGCAGCAATTGGAAAACCATTCTTCAAAAGAATCAATTAGGTCCACGATTGCAATTTCTTAATGATTTATTTACATGCCTGTTAAGTCTGTTGCATTATTTAACTTTAACACTCTAATCCAGAATTTATTTTGGCATCAAAAGTCACATGTGAGTTGACCTTATTTAATCATCTGCTAGACTGACGGGCACAGTAATGACTAACTCTTAGTTTGTGTGAAGGCTAGTGGTTCCGCTTTCCAGTTTGCAAAATAAATAGTAGAGATGATGTTCTGAGCATTATTCAGTTCGATGCATACTGTGGGAATCATTTAGTGATTCAGAAAAAAAAAACACACAACTACAAAATCATATATCTGTATAGTCTGACTCATTCCAGACACATTTATTTAAGGATTATCAATTTTGCAGAATACAACGGGTCTCTATTACTATTTCGGTTGTTCTGACTTGCCTGAAGCACGTCACTAAGCAGTTTAATATCATGGTGGATTTTCAAGGTGGTTTAAGAACTCCGAGCGCTGCCTTATAAGGGAAAATGATTATGCCAGGGTGGCAGCGTGGGGGCTGTGGGGCTGCAGCCTGGAGTATGCTCCCAGCTTACCAGAAAATA
Source organism: Tupaia belangeri chinensis (assembly GCF_000334495.1). Lineage (NCBI taxonomy): Eukaryota > Metazoa > Chordata > Mammalia > Scandentia > Tupaiidae > Tupaia > Tupaia belangeri. The sequence goes on from NW_006159650.1 coordinate 3,169,454, forward strand.
GCCACATAACCCTGGGTATGATTATTCTTGTGCATTATCTACAGAAACAGGAATTAGACTCATTCACCAACTCTCTAAAGTTTTTTTCCAGTTTTAAAATTCAATGTTTCATTCTCCGGTCTTACTACCAAAAGGTAAGGCAATTATAATTATAGTCAAAGAAATTATGGCTCTCGTTAACAGCACTGGCACTGGTCTTGCTCTTAGTCTTTGCTGTGAACCAGAATCTTGCTTAGAGTAGGCAGAGATGAAAGATAGCTGAGGGACATGAGGTCCAGGGACCTGCTGCTTATTTATCATGGACCAAGGTTAATTGCATGCCTGGCATTATTCTAAGTGCAGAGGAAATATTAACTGATGGAGGAGGGAAGTGAGGCCCAGACAGGTTAAGTAACCAGTCCTCGGTCCACCCTGGACAGTTAGCGAAGGCTCAGGGCCAATTTGACCCCAGGCAGTCCACACCATCCTACTTCAGGCTGAATTAATCTCTTAATTCAGAAATTAAGAAGCAGGCTGGATACAGCATGGGGGATGTGGGGCAGCATGCAAAGGAGGCTGCCAACAAGCAGGAGAAATATAAAGGGGCTGAGGCCAGCAGGTGGCATGATGGTTAAGGCACTGGATTTCCACAATGGCTAACTGCACTTTAGGTCCTGGCCCTGGTGGCTTGAAAAAAAGTATGCCAGGAGTGTGTATGAATGCCCAAAATTCCAAGAGAAGAATAGAGGAGAAGGGATTATGTGGCTATCCCTCTGTGGGGGATGATTTCTCACTTTCCCTCTCTGTCCCTCTTTTTGACTCTTTCTCTCTAGTGCATGCATCCTATAGCAGAAACTAATTTAGAAAGAAAGAAACTAGAAAGAACAAAAGAAAGAAAAAGGAAAAGATGAAGGAACGAGAGAGAGAGAAAGGAAGGAAGGAAAGAAAGAAGGAAGGAAGAAAGAAGAGAGAGAGAAATATGTTCTTTCTTTGTGTATTCATTTTATCATTGTTTAAATTTGTACCTTATTTCTATGTTTATGAGTTATGTTCATTATATAGTTTGATTTTAACAACTTTTTGAGTGAAATAGGGAATTTTTCTAAAGACTCATAAATATATTACTTTTTTAATTGAGAAAATTAATCTTTTTGAGAACAGGCTTTTATTATTACTTTTTTTACTATAAGGTTTGTGTGCTCACCAGAGAGAGAGAAAGGAGGGAGGGAGGAAGGAAGGAAGAAAGGAAGGAAGGAAGGAAGGAAGGAAGGAAGGAAGGAAGGAAGGAAGGAAGGGAGGGAGAAAGAGAGAAAGAAAGAAAGAAAGAAAGAAAGAAAGAAAGAAAGAAAGAAAGAAAGAAAGAAAGAAAGAAAGAAAGAAAGAAAGAGAAGGAAGAGAAAGAAAGAAAGAGAAGGAAGAGAAAGAAAGAAAGAGAAGGAAGAAAAGGGGGCTATTTTTATTTCCAGGATGAAATTATACTTGCTCTTCCAAGGCATCTTAGAGAAGAAAGCAGACTCCCTTGCGTAGTCTGGGTCTACCCTTTTGGGAGTTTGGCAAATGGACTGCATGTCTGCTCAGAATCCCTGGCATCGGTGCTAGCTTGCAAATGGCCAACAGTGCTGGGATTTGGAGGTGAGAGTAGGTGAGGTTATGAAGATTGACTTTATGAGCTCCTTCAGCTCCTGCCAGTAAGTGCCCAGCAGAATAAACACAGATGGCAGATTCTACATAAATTATATTATTTAAATCTCGAACTGGCCCCATAGCCTAATATTGAAGGGAGCCAGATCCCACATGGCCAACTGTGGTTCAAATTCCAGCTAGTGGCCTGAAAAACACACTGGTACATGCATGCATGCTTAAATTCCCAATAGGATGGGAGCAATGGAGAAGGAGCAATCGTGGCATGACCACACCCCACTGAGGGGGTGATTTTTTTTCTCCCTGTCTCTCTGTCTGTCTTTCTCTGGTAAGTGCACATACACTCTGACGATTAAAAAAAGAAGGAGAAGAAATATTTCTAAGTCTACGTGCATTCTTTCCCTTTCTACTCCCACATGTAGGATTTCTTTTTTATTTTATTCATTCACTCATTTATTCTTTTTTAAAAGAATTTTTTATTTATCTTCATTTATTTTAATTTGATGAGAGAAAGAGCAAGCCGCCAGGTCTGAGACTCGAATCACGGTCAGCTATGTGGGAGTCCAGCACCCTTAACCACCATGCCACCTGCTGGTCCCCTGCAGGATATCTAAAGTCTCACTTAGTATGAGATTTTCCTTTTATTATTTTTTTAAAGAATTATTTTATTTAACTTTATGTATTTATGTATTTATGTACTTATTTATTTATTTATTCTAATTCGACCACAGAGGGACAGAGCAGAGAGAGGGACAGAGAGGGAGGGAAAGTGAGATACAAGTCCAGAATTTGTATCACAGTCGGCCATGTGGGAGTCCAGTGTCCTTAACCCCTATGCCACCTGCCGGCCACTGTATGTGATTTTGCTTTATCGAACTATACTTCAGTTTCACTTCTTTGAGGAAAGGGACAAAGCCTTTCTCATGTTTGTCCCTTAGGCATCCAACACCGTGTTTGCTGATTGAATAGATTATATACCTCAGACTAAATGACGTCTGTTTAACTTGCAACTGGAAATCACCACAGACTGCATGTGGATTATTGATTTGGATTTCAGGTAAATACAGCCGTGTTTCTAAGGAAATGTTTTGTGTTTTTTTAAATGGTGACTTGGCAAGCTAATTGTTTTTTTATAATTATATCTGGATTCTAAATCATTCTTTATCTACATTGTACTCTCTAAACATTTAGTATTTATAACACATACATTCTATTATACTATCCTGTTCCCCTTCCTCTTCCTTCTTTCTTAAGGGAAAAGAGTTGAAATTGCTCTTTAAACTCAATCTGCCATAGTGCATCTGATTACTTCACCCATGTACCTTCTGCCTTTTAATTTCCTCCTAACACTTTCGACTTTTGATCTCAAAGCACAAGGGCTGTACTTTTATTAGGTTTAATTTACCGTAAAGCTCAGGGTTCTCTGTGAATCGCACCATAGCAGTCAATGAATAATTGCAGGCTCAGCCTGGCTGGATTTTAATTCTACTGAGTAACTAGGAAACCAACTAATAACAGGAAGAGAAAAAAATGTAAGAACCCTGATATTGTCCCAGAATTAGAATAAACCATTTTATTACGATGCAGAGTGGAATCAGCCACTGGGTAGGACTATGACAAGGAGCTACGTGCCTAATGCCAGGCCTCCTCAGAAGGGGAAGCAGAGAGGAAAAAGATGAGGGGTCAGGAGTCCAGGCTTGTGTGGGTGATCCTGGCAGAGAGGCCTACCTTCGTTTCTAGAGGCCTTCCAAACCTCTCTCTGCCTGCTTCAGGCCATGAGCATTTTCGACAGCGTTATATGCAGTTAGGTCTTAGAAAACAGGATTTTTTTTTAATGTATTGAGTTGTTGGGACAGTCATGATGCATTTTTGCATAGAAAAACATAGATGCACACATGATTTTCCTGACAACTTAATATGTATGATAGCATAAGGGTTGTTCATGAAACACTCCCAGAGGGGGACCAGCAGGTGGCGTGGTGGTTAAGGTGCTGGACACTCGCATATGGCCGACCACAGTTCAAGTCCCAGACGTGGTGGCTTACTTTCTCACTTTCCCTCACTCTTTCTTCTCTCTCTCTCTCTCTCTCTGTGTGTGTCTCTCTCTGGTCAAATTAAAATAAATGAATGAATACATCAAATTAAATAATTATTAAAAAAAAAAACAGGGAAGCTTGAGAAAAGAAGCTGAAGGACTTTATCATTTTGAGCGAGCTCCTCTCCACTCTGGGCTCCACACTAATAACAAATTCTCTACAAATGTGGTTCTATGTATAGCTCCAGTTGAAATGGCATAGGTTCCATAATCTCCCCTTATCTACAGAAGAGGCTCAAGGTTAGTGAGAAAAGGAAGGCCTGCCATTAGGAACAGGTGTCTCCAAATCCTGCCTTTTGATCTCTTTCTACAAGTGTTGGAAATTGCCCAGCATGAGCCAAGTGCTACCTCCAAGGCCCCACCCTGTGCCAGCCATGCAGGGAACAGATGTGTTGATTCAGGGAGCCCCTCAGTGACTCAGAGAGCCCCTGACCATTTTGTGCTAGATAATTTGGGCACAGAGCCTGAGCTGTGGAACAAGGTAGTCCTGCTTTGAGCCACTGAGCTTCAGGGAATGGCTGTCTGCACCAAGCCTCTTAGATATCATCAAGGCTGTGTAAATACCCTGGGGGGGTGGGGGGAGGAGACCCTATAGGAGCTGAAACTGCAGCTCAGATGACTCAGTATTTTTTGCTATGGTTAAAAAAAAAAAAAGTAAGTACCATACTTTTTGTGTCTCCATGGTAACCTGCTTACTATGGATCTGTATTCCATTTGTAGAACTCCATCTTAACCTATGTTCTCTGATCCAGGTCTGAATAGACAAGAGATGCCATCAGAATCAAATGCCCACTCCCCTAGCACCTGGTTGTTTTTGTTGCATAGACTCTGCCTTTGACCCCATGTACAGGGATACCTGAAGAGTACTGAGAAACATTAAAGTACAACAGCATATCTAATATCCAGATAACCTCAGATCCAGAGTTGCCATGGAAACCAGGAGCCCTGAGCACTGTAACAGAGAAGCTAGGCTGACCTTTTGCTTCCTTGAATTGCAATCCTTGAGATGTACCGACTTTCAGTGACACCAACTTTCAGTTCCACCGCCTCACCTAAGCTGGATTCTTCTATTCCATACACAGCCTCAGGAATTAAACCTCCCTGAAAAATATTGAGCATCTGACCTGAGTCTAAATAGGAACTGCTCTAGCTTCCAGCCCTGAACTCAAGCACCTTCTAAAAAATATGGAAACCATGGTATGGGTGGTGATTTTGTTCATGGATTTGGGGATTATATAAACTGGTTTTCAATTCTGAATTTCCCATTTATGTGAACTGGCGAGTTATTAATCCTAAGGTTCAGTTCCCTCCTCTGGAAACGGGAGATAATGCCTTGGGGAATTATGATTATGATGTACGTAGAGTGCTCAGCCCAGAGAAAAGCACGGTCAAGGCTGGTTCCTTCTGAGGCCCCGCTCAGCTCCAGGGGGCGCCACTCACACGGAGGCCGTGGGACCGGGCTTTCCCGGAGCTGGCAATAAAGCACCGCCCTCTCCGCGCCCCAGCCGAGGACCGGGTTCGTACACTTATCACATTTAGAGCCTCTTCTAATAGATTGATCAGAAGTCCTAAGTCCATTCGGAGGTCCAAGAAGTGCTCCAGCTCAACTCCAGAGGCCTTAAGACCCAAGCCTCCTGCGCTCCGGGCCAGCACCTAACTCGATTCCTACAGAATTCGGAAGACGTGCTCGGTGCCAAGGCCTCAGGACCAGGCGAGGACAACGACTGCTCCGCGGAAAGACGGCCCGATCGCCTACGGCTAACACGCTGAGTCCCCGGCGCAGGGGCCCCAGGCCAGCAGCAGAGCCCGGTGACAGCGGAGCGCGAGGGAGGTCCGGCGAGCCCCCCCCCCCCTCCGCTCTCTCCCCTCCTCCTTCCTCCCTCCTCCGCTCCCTCTTCCCAACGTCTCTTCCACCCCTCCTCCGTCTCTCTCCTCCCCTCCTCTCCCCTCGCCCAGCCCTCCTGCCACCTCCCCGCCTCCCCCCGGCTCCTGAAGAGCGCGCGGCTAGGGGGCCGCGCTGGTTACTTCCTC
>NW_006159650.1:3175304-3194026 GCF_000334495.1 Tupaia belangeri chinensis
CCCAGCGCGGTTACGCCCCTCGTGCCGCCGCGTTCCCCTCGGCTCCCGAAGTCCCAGCTAGCCTAGCCCGGCGCGCACCGAGGAGCTGCGGGCCCGGAGCAGCCGCCGCCCGACCCGGCCAAAAGCAGCGAGGTAAGAGCCGGGCCCTGAGAGCGCCCGCGCGCCGCTCGGATCCCTGGGGACCCGGGATGGGGGGTGGGGAGGACACCTACGCAAGACCCGGACCGTGACGGAGGACACGGCTCCCAGATGTCAGGGTGCAGCGGAGGACAGGGTGAGGGGTGGGGGCTGCTCGGTGGACTCGATGGGAGCGTCTGAGTTCCTCTTGGGCTCCTGTCCAGGTTACCCAGTGGCCCTCCGCCCGCGCGCTGGGGCCGCTGTTCCTGGGGTCGCCGAGCCGCTGGCGCGGGCGGGGAGTGCTGGCTGGACTCGCTTTTGTTTGCCGCGGCGCCGCGGGCGCGGCCGGGGAGTGCTGGCTGGACTCGCTTTTGTTTTAAAAGGAAACGTGGGCCTGGTGCGCGCGCGTGTGTGTGTGTGTGTGTGTGTGTGTGTGTGTGTGTAGGGGGACGGTTCTGCCCGTGTGAATCCCGGCGAACTGGATTGCGAGAAAGGGACTGAGGGCGCAGGAGAGGGTGTCCACGATGGCCCTGGCGCCTGGGTTTGGGGTTGACTTACTGGAGCGGCGCCCAGCGCCCAAAGCACCTGGAAGGCTGTGGCTCCCGGTTAAAGTGCTAGGCGCGGGGTCCTCCGGTCACCTGCTCCATCACGTCCAGGGCCCTTACCGGGCACTTGGGTCCTGCCGGGGTAGCAGAGGGAACCTGTCGGGAATGGGGCTCTTGGAGGTGCTGGGCTCTTTTTATTTTCTCATTCTTCTAGCATTCGAATTCCAACGAGGGGGGAACCGTGAGCGTTCGCGTATTTCGGCTGTTTCCTTACATTTTTTTTAAGCGCTTGGGACTTTTTATGTTAGCCTGTACTCAATTTCAGGGTGGCCTAAAATAGTAGACGACGTGCTACTTTATTTAGAAAGTAAGGGCGTGAGCGGTCCCTTTTGGAGATAAGAGTAATTTTATTTTAATTTACCAGCCAGAGATTGTTCCATACAGTGGCAACGCCTGTGTTATCTGCCTGCTCATACCACCGCCAATCAGGGAGATAAATCTTCATATTAAGGTTTATTAAAATTCTGAGTAATATCACAGTACAGTGAATGTTAGCACCCTGCATCCCGCAGGGAAATATCCAAGTGCTTAATTCTGGCATTAGTCATTCATCTCCCCACACTGATCTCTTTCAAAGAGAAAAAGCAACTCAGCCTTCGAAACCTTAGAAAGTGTGTTTTAGGTTTTATTTCTGGTTTAGATTTTCAGATTTACCCAAATACAAGCCTGTGCTCTAATCTTACATAAGTGATTACTTGTTCCAATAAGGGTACTGTTGGCAGGCAAATTCTCCTTGCTTTAAAATTTAACCCATTATCAGCCCTTTCCTTCCATGTTTCCTTTAAAAAAATTTTTTTTTTGTTCAAAAGCAGCAATCAATCTGGCAACACCAAAAAGAACTAAACTTGAAATTGATTTATAGAGAGAAACTGGGCCGGTCTACCACCTTAATAAGCTGTGTGGAGTAAAGTAAGTGAACTTAAATTTGATTAGTTGTGTGTCTGCCTGAAACCATTTAGCAGAGCACTTTAATTCTACTTGGTTTTGTACAAAACTCATTTAAAAGCTGGACAACAAAAGAATTCTCTTCTGTAGCTAGTAATTATAGCCCTTTATGTGGGAGTGGTAGACTGCCTTTTCTCTAGATATTTGTACACAAAAGCCAGGCAAAGCTTTTCCCTTGCCTTCCACATCCTATCCTCTGTCCATCTCAGAAAAGCTGAAACTCGGTATACAGTCCGTGAGCAGACGGCACCCAGCATGGCTGGCATTTTGGCCTTCTGGGTGAGGTTTGTTTAATCCACAGGTAACAGGACTCATTTAATCAGATAGATGACATAAAGCTATAAATTAAGGAACATTGAACATGTGAGGAATAGTAAGAAGGGCCTAGTCTGTGCTTTTCTGCTCTCAGCATTGGGGTGGGGGGGTGTCCATTTCTCCTTATTCACCAGGATTTAGGATCATTCCCAGCTGAGATCTTACCTCCATTTTCCCCTGATGGCCCTCCTGTGGCCCATCGTGGTAGTTTGTGTGATTCTGTAAAGTTGGTTATCCTTGTTGCTGGGCTTGGTTGCCTCACTGTGAGGTGGTAGAGCATCTACTTCTCAGGTGTAGACCCTGCCCAGGCCTAGCCCTTTGTGATGGGCATTCTAGACAGCGATCCTATCTAGAATGGTTGAACATTGATTCTTGAGTGCACATGGGCAATATAATCAAGTGGAGATTCAGAGCAGACATGGCCCCTTCGATCTGGGATAGCCTCTCCCAACTTCCAGTAGGGCTAGTTCTAAATCACCAGTGGCCAGCAGCCTGTGTTGGCACCACGGTCATGACCTGTACTGGGAAGGCCTGACCAGCTCTTTATAAGGCCTCTTGCCTCCTGCTGCCCTGTTAGCCAAGGAGGGTGTGTATATGTGTGTGTGGGTGAGCGTGTGTGCATGTGTGTGTTGCGTGGTGGGGTTATTGAGAGGCCCACTTAGCCATAATGTTGACCAGAAGAGGAAAGAAAGCACAAATGCAAATTAAATAATTGTATGAGGGTATGCTGTTTGACACCTCTAGTAAGTGATCTTTTGAACCATATTGTAATTACTTGGAAGTTCTTGACTGTTTTGTTTACAGGTGGGAATACCCAGTGTCAAACATGGGGATGGGCAGTTAGATGTACTCCCATCAAGTTTTCTTGTAGACCTTCAGTTCCATAGTCATGACACAGGGAAGGTGAGGAATGGCCCTTGAGGTCAGGGCTCATCAGTACTAACCCAGGTGATTTGAAGAGTGTAGTTACCCTTTTTTTTTTTTTTAAATTGAACTGTTCGGTAGTATTATTAAACTACTTTTCTTACGAATATGTGACTTATCTGGCTAATTTTGCATTGTAGGCACCCAAATAAATTTGTCTATGATAACACTGTCCAGTTGTGAGGTACATCATGATGCTAAATTTTATAATAACCATGGTTACAACAGTAAACAGGTGAAATCAATTTCAATATATTTTCAATTAGCCTAATATACTCAAAATGTTATATAAGTATACGGTAAATATACAGTTAAGATGCTTCACTTTTTTTCTACCAAGTCTTTGAAATTTAGTATATATTTTACATTTAGAGCACATCTCTGGTCATACTGGCCACAGGCCGAATGCTTGGTGGCTATGGCTGGCTGGTGGCTACCATAGTGCTTAGCATGGGACCAGTACATGTCCAGATTTTCACAGCACGTAAAGCTGATCTGTACTTTCTTTCCTGAAGAGATTCACAGCTGAGCAACACACAAAGCCAGAAATACTTTGAGTTCAGTGGTATCCAAAGCAAGAAGATCTGGGTTAACTTAAGAGTGTTTTGGTTTTTCATCGATTCTCCCTTTTACCCCTCCCTTAAGCAATTGCTTCTTTTCAACTGAAGGAAGTGGGGTGTCTCTGGGACGCCTGCCAGAGCAGGTAACCCCTGAAGCTGCCCTAGCCTTCCCAGATAGAAATTGACTTTTCCTATGCAGACAGGAAGTGCCCCACTGCCCCACCTGGCACCCTCAAGCCTGCACCCTGACCTAACCATGGGGATGTCAGTGAAAAGCCCTACACTGTCCTCCTTCTCAGCTAACTCAGCACAGCGGCTGTGACTAGCCAACCAAAGAAGGACTCTGTGGGAAATGAGTTCTGCCAAGAAAGACTTTTAAATAAACTAGGAATACTACTGAGCCATAAAAAAAAAAATGAGACCCTAGCATTTGAATGAAAGTGGATAATATAGAAGATTTAATACTAAGTGAAGCAAGCCAGACTATGAAAGAGGAGGCATTGTATGTCTCCACTTAATATATCCTGAATGTCTGCACTCTATAGCAGAAATTGAAAAATTAGTAGGTATGAAAGCATGGAGAGCAACTGTATACTAGAGACAGTGTGGAAGGGGGGTGGGCTACAGGGGGGGGAGTAGGGAGGAACTACTATTCAAAGGGGAAGAAAGCAAAGCATTGAATAAACACAAAAATGGAAAATTAATGTGTATGGTAATATCCTTGGACTAATATGCAGTGTGTAGTATATTCATGCTGGAAAAATAATTTTATATGCTCTAAAGATGTACAGTGATTAAATGTAAAATAATAAGAAAATTAAAAAAAAAAAGAATCCCAGGTATTCAGTTTGAATTACCTATTATCTAGAAGGTCACCCGAATCTAGTCTTGATCCTACCCTTGAGAACTTCTTGATCTGTGACGCTTGTATTTGTACTTAATCTGTGGCCTCGTTGACTCTATTTTGTTTTGTTTTGTTTCTTTTTAAAGATGAATGATTTTGGAATCAAGAATATGGACCAGGTGGCCCCTGTGGCCAACAGTTACAGAGGGACACTCAAGGTGAGTGACCAAGCCTTAATTAGGATTTTTTTTTAAAAAATTAAAATATTCCATTTTAGGAGAATAAACAATGAACTGAGTTCCAGAAGACTGGATCTAGCCCTACCTTTTAATTTACATGTGGCGTGACTCTCAACCGTTTGTTTACTCTTTCTTAGCCTCAGTTTTCTGTTCTATAAAATGAGTATCATTGATGCTTGGTCTACTTGTCCTCCAAGATATGAAACCATTTAATTTGTAGATAGTGAGGCTTTTCTAGTTTATTTCTAAGATGCCATACACATGGAAAATTCTATGTTTCTCAGTAAAACACCTGAAGAAGCCATCTACCCACCCAAGACTGTCCTTGGATAATGGGAAGTATGTTTAAGGACTATGATGGAAACACTTAGGAGAGGCAGATTGCCCTAGCTGCTGCTGTTTCCCTCAGAAAGGCAGAAAGACAGCCTCTTCTTACTGGTGTAGATAACAAGTAGGCCCATGTATGTAAACCACAAAACAGATTGAGGATGAGAAAGCCGCCTCTGCTGCATAAACACTTTCATAAGTCCTCCTGGGAACATTCTCTAGTAGCACAAACTGGTCATTTCTCATTTGCCTTCTTCACATGTGACAGCAAAATTTGATTGTTTTTTAGTATTATGTAGTCAACATGCTTCAGAGGCAATAATTTATAGATTGCCCTCTTCCCAGCTCATTATCTTGCGTAAAGATGTGCTGTCTCTGGCATGTCATGTTTTCTTTGTAATCCTTATTGAGGTTATTTGTCTGATAAGCCCAAAGACGCCCTTCTGAGAGTATTAGAAAGATCCTCAAACTTCAGGGAGTGAGTTTTCATGCTAGATTTGATCAGATTTTTTAAGTGTGGTAAAAATGACATAATAAATTATGGTTAACTTGAAACCATACCTATAAGAAAAGTTCTTTTGTGAATTAAAGGAATTTGATAATGCTCATGTAATTTTATTGCTGAAATTGAGGTATTGAAATATCAAGCATGAGGCCAGCCAGTGGCCTGTTGGTTAAGGTGACTGGATCCCAAATAGCTGACCACAGTTTAAATCTCATAACCAGCAGTGTGAGAAACACACCGGGTGCCTGTGTGTGCATGCCCAAAATCCTAAAAGAAGAAGTGGAGAAGGGATTGTGTGACCATCCTTCATGGGGATGCTTTCTCACTTTCTCTCTCTCTCTCTCACTCTCTCTCTGCCTATCTCTTTTCAGCAAGTTCACATACCTTCTGGTAAATTTAAAAAGAAAAGAAAGAAATACCAAGCATCAAAACATGAATTTATATTGTTCTTTTGTTTCCTGATTTGAAAAAAAGAGCTTACAGTCAGGGAATGCATATCTTAGTTGCCTAGGCAGTACTAGGGGGAATTTTTAAAAACTTATTGCACATTTCACTGAAATGAAATCTGCTTTAAAGCAGTCAATAAACCAGAGGAGCATTTTGCACTCCGCTTAATTGGTGGCCCCTTGGGTCTCAGACAGTTGGACCTCACTGTCTTGGATGTTTGAGATTAGGTTCCAACTTCTGCCTGTGCTCTTTTGTGATGCATCATTAATCGTTCTACATTTCTAAAAAGAAAGCTCACAAACTGATTTCATTTGTAAATGTGTTACAGATTTTTTTGTTGATGACTCAATACATGGGTCATTGTATTACACATAAAATGGGATTTCCAGCTTATGTTGGAAAAATATAACCTTTCTTCACGTTTTCCTCTAGTTAGTCAATGATGACTCAAGACTTTGTTACTATAAACGAGTCCCATATTTAAGGCTATTTCTTTCATATATGTTATGGAAGAGAATCAGAAATCATCACATCTTCTTTTTCCTAAACTGTAGCTCATTTCATTTGACTTCAAGCCTACTTTCTTTAGCAGTCTCTCCTCCTTAGTAGATGATTTATTTAGAGAGTTCCTTTTTAATACACGTTACTTATGTAAAATGAAACTTTAAGGAATTTTCTCATACTATAGTCTTCTGAACCACTGAAATTGATGAGGAAAAGCATCTCTAGTTTCAGTTAAGTTATTTTATGGTAAATATTTCAAAATATATATTTTCAAATGTAGTTTATTTCATTGTTTGTTTTTTTCAATTAGTCATTTGCTTTTTGTTTTAACTGCATTATGCCGAAATTGTCTTGCCAAGGGTCATTTTCTTATACAAGAGAACTTTAAACAGCTCATAGAAAATGGAATTAAGATAAAAGTTTATTTTGGTGCAAAACATTTTTTAAAATCTTTGGATAGCTTTTCTATAAATATGCATTATCCATGATTCTTTTTTTTTTTCCATGAGTTTTTTAAATTGCCAGCTAGTGGATGAGCTCACCAGAGAAAAATAGAAAGAGTAAAAGCATCCTCAATGGGATATGATCATACCATAATCCCTTCTTCTCCATTTCTCCATCCTGTCAGGATTTAAGGGATGCACACATGTACGCCCAGCCTGTTTTTCAAGCATCTGAGGCTGGGATTCAAACATGGTCAGCCTTGTGGGATATGGTTCTCTTAACCAGTAGGCTACAGGGCCAGCTCTTCATGAGCTTTTTGAAGACCCCCCTCATATACACAGCATAATTACATTTTTCTTCAATGTAGTAGGTGGTCCAGGTGTTTGATTCCTCTTAGTACTGGGATTCCTCTCAGCACTGTTCTAAGTTTTTATTTTAGATTTGTTTGTTTATTTATTTATAGGTTTTTGCCATTGGGCAGAGACAGAGAGGGAAAGTGAGAAATTACCTCTGAGAGGGGATGGCCACATTGCAGTTCCTTCTCTGTTTTCCTCTCAGAATTTTGAGCATGCATGCATGTGCACCCTGTGTGATTTTCAAACCGCCCAGTCCAGAACTCAAACTGCAACTGTCTATGTGGGAATCCATCACCTAAGCAACCATATCGCTTGTTGGCCCCTGTTTATTCATTTTATTAATTTGAGCTGATTAGACCACTAAAACTAACTCCTAATGATTCTGGCTGTAAGACCAATTAAATAATCCATGGTAAAATAGAACCATTTCAGTCACTTTGACCATCTTTGAAGACTTATTTTGATGCTTAGTGGTTGATTCCATACGTCACTTTATTTATTTTTTAATTTTGTTTATTCATTCATTTTATTTTAATTTGACCATAGAGACACAGAGAGAAAGGGGGGAAGTGAGACAGCCAGCCACCACGCCCAGGACATGAACCATGGTCAGCCATGTGGGAGTGTCCAGCAACTTAACCACTGCACCACCTGATGGTCCCGTCCATATGTCACTTTATAATGATCAGTTTAATCAAGGTCTATCAGTAAGATGACTGGTGGACCTCTTTTAAAGTGGGTAATTAAGTAAGTTTAGTATAACATTTCAGGTTTTTTTTCCATCTGTTTTTACAGCGCCAGCCAGCCTTTGACACTTTTGATGGGTCCCTGTTTGCTGTGTTCCCGTCACTAAATGAAGAGCAAACACTCCAAGAAGTGCCAACGGGCTTGGATTCAATTTCTCATGGTAATTTGTTCTTCAGACTTGACAAATTGTGCATAATTTCCCTTCCTAGTTCAGTTAATAAAGAGATGACAGTTCATAAGCAACGAATGTGGATATCTTGACTGTGATACAAAAAATCAGACAGAAACATTGGACCAGGGAGAAGGAGGTTTCCTTTTGTATGAACTGGGTGATTCTAATATCGTCATGTGCCAGATTGATGCCAAAGGGCTGCTGTTAGTAAACCCCAGACAATTTCTGGAACCCCAGAGAGTTTCTGAATGTTTCAACACTAGCAAGCATGTCTTCTTCTCCGTAGACTTTTACTATGCAAAACAGACATAATACAGTGGCTATTAAAATGAACCCCAAGCAGCTTTATTCTGGGTTTGCATCATTAGTTAAATCATTCCTCTTCTTGAGTTTTGGGGTCATAAATCATTCTTGATTCTGTGGCTTTACTCATCTGTAGTTGTTTCTATAATTCCTTATGTCATCATTGTTTTAAAGGAATAGCACATCAAATATTGTCTCTGCAATTTCTGTGCTGGAGTTATTAGCTAGAAACGTATCAGAGATTGCATTGTCATATGAAGTAGATGCTAGCAAATACAGCCCAAAAAATTAATTAAAACTCGTATTCTTGCGTAAGCATAAGATCGTGTGACAGTGATTTATTGCTCTTAAAATTGCCAAGGGTATCCAAATAAGGTTGCTTTTCAGAAAACTGAAGGTGTGTCTGCTTTTTAGCGTTAGGTGCTATATGTTCATATCCTGCTCAGATCTCTACTTTTTAGTATAATGGACAAAACTTACAAATTGTGCACTTCTAATTAATTCAGCCTTTTGACTCAGTGTAATGTTTTTCATTGTCAAAAATTTTAAAAATTGTTTGTGGTAGAAAACTTGCCTATGTATAACTGCTTTAAGAAACTTGGCAAATGGAATAAAATTTGACTTTTTTAGTTATTGTAGTTTTTCTTTTTAAAGAATGTTTTACTTTTATTTATTATTATTTTAAAGAATTATTTATTTATTTATGTAATTCCACTTGTTGTTATTATTTTTTAATTTGACCAGAGAGAGAGAAATGGAAAGTGAGAAAGCATGTCACGTGGCCTGGGACTCAAACCATAGTCAGCCATGTGGGAATCCAGGGCCTTTAACCACCTGTTAGCCCCAATTTATTATTATTATTATTATTATTATTATTATTTAATTTGCCATAGGGCACATGCACTCACCAGAAAAAGGGAGAGAGAAAGAGAAAACAAGTTGAGGGATCTGGGACTCGAACCACAGTTGACCATGTGGGAGTCCAGTGCCTTAACCACTATGGCCTCTTGTAGTATTTTTTCTTTTCTTTCTTTCTCTCTCTTTTTTTTTTTTTTTTTTAAGCATGGCTCTGAGAAATAATATATTTTCTCAATTTTAGTCAAAAAGGTTTTTTTGTTACTATTTATACTCCTTTAAGGAACCATGTCAAGGATTGGGATCAGAACTGTTCTTTCCTGAACTGTTCAATCCTGTTCACGTAGGATTGCCAACTTGAAGTCCACTGATATCCTTGTGGGTTTCTTTCTAGATTCAGCCAACTGTGAATTGCCATTGTTAACACCGTGCAGCAAGGCTGTGATGAGTCAAGCCTTAAAAGCCACCTTCAGTGGGTTCAAAAAGGAGCAGCGCCGTCTTGGCATCCCAAAGAGTAAGTGCCGCTCTTCTGAGTCAACGTGGGCCGGATCAACTGAATTGGACTGTGACTATCTGGTCTTGACTTCTTTGTGAAGCTTTCATTTACAGTATTTGCAAAATAGCCTTCATGGGATTAACCTGAGCAGTGCTGATTTCAGCCCAGTCAACTGGGCTGAAAAACTCATGAAATACTCATTTTCAGCTTTATCTCATTCTCATTATGTCTTTATCGGGAGGAATTATTGAGTCCTAGAGCTAGCCTGGCTGGGGTCCTGGCAGTGTCTGGCTGATTTCTTTGGTTTTATATGTGTCTGGGCTCGGCAGTAAATGCGGGTGACTCTGATGTGCTGCCCTTCCATTTGTGTGTGACATCTTCTTTCCTCCCTTGTAGGCCCTTGGCTGTGGAATGAACAACAAGTGTGCCAGTGGCTCCTGTGGGCCATCAATGAGTTCAGCCTGATGAACGTAAACCTCCAGCGGTTCGGCATGAATGGCCAGGTGTTGTGCAACCTGGGCAAAGAGCGCTTCCTGGAGTTGGCACCTGACTTTGTGGGCGACATTCTCTGGGAACATCTGGAGCAGATGATCAAAGGTACCAGCCAAATGATTTGCCTCTCCTTTGTCTGGGTGAGCAGTGTCAGGGAGGAGTGATTGGGGTCAGGCAGGCAGATGGGCGTTCTTCATCTTCAAGGTTGACATTGCAAACAGTCAGTGTAAGTTGCTGCAACACACCAGTCCAGTGACTCAGATATGTGATGCTGATTGTAGATTTTGATTCTACTTAATGTGTGTGTGGTATGTAGCCTGTGTGTGTGGTGTGTGCCTACGTGTGTATGTATCAAGTAGAGCCACAAGGCAGTAGCTTTAGTCACTAAATTGTTCACTATTGCCAGACAGCATTCACTGGGAGAGCTTGTTGACTCAGACATAGACATGTAGGCCAACGAGAATCTCCAGGTTTTGTGAGTTCACCTCACAGAGCCAGAAGTAAGTCAGCTTTAATGAAAAGGAGCCTTTACTCAGATAAACTCTGAATTTTATAATGACTTTTCCTGAGCGCAGCTGGAATTCAACCAAGAGAATGTTGTAAGAAGTTTTACATTTTTAAATAAGTTAGTAGTTGATGTTTATTTACACACTGACTTGTTACACAGAAGCCGGCCATTGATCAACAGAAATGTCATCAAATAAGGAGAAAGAACTTAAAAGAGAGTGAGACCAAGAGTAAAAAAACATTGAGTTAGGGGCCGGCAGGTGGCTTAGTGGTTAAAGGTGCTAGATTCCCACGTGGATGACTGCGGTTTGAGTCCTGGACCTGGTGACTTGCTTTCTTGCTTTCTCTGTCTCTCTGTCTCTCTCTGGTCAAATTTAATAATAGTAATAATAAAGTTAAATAAAATAATTCTTTAAACAACAACAAAAAGTTAAGAGAAAAAAGTATGGAACATTTAAGTTAAAAAAAGTGAGAAAATTGGGGACCAACAGGTGGCGTGGTGGTTAAGCTGCCAGACACTCCCACATGGCCAACCATAGTTCGAGTCCCAGACCTGGTGGCTTGCTTTCTCACTTTCTCTCTTTCTGTGTGTCTCTCTGGTCAAATTTAAAATAAATGAATGAATAAATAAAATTAAAGAAAGAAAGGAAGAAAGAAAGAAAGAAAGAAAATCAGCATGTTAGTAGCATTCAGGGAAATATTCTTCACTCACTGTTCTTTTTTTTTTTTTAATAAAGAATTTGCTAAGAAAGAAAGAAAATCAGCATGTTAGTAGCATTCAGGGAAATATTCTTCACTCACTGTTCTTTTTTTTTTAATAAAAAATTTGCTGTAGGTTATGTGTGCTCACCAGAGATAGACAGAGAAAGAGATGGGAGAGAGAAGAGAAAGTAAAAAAGCACTGTCTAGGATAATGGGGGATGGCTATGCTACAATCCACTCTCCTCCATTCTCCTCTTGGGATTTTGGACATGTATGCACATGTGCGTGGCGTGTTTTTCAGGCCGCTTGATCTGGGACTCAAACTGAGCAGTCAGCCATGTGGGATCCAAACATTGACCACCATGCCACCTGACTGCCCCCTCTCTTCTTGATTCAACTGCCATCTCTTTTTTCAGTTATAGCTACTGATGACCAGGGAAGCTGATTTTGAAAGACCCTCAAATTTTCTCAAAATTTGGGCAAGATTCTTATTTGACAAGTTTCTGGTGAATTCATTTATTGTCAAGTTGGTCCTGTTTTGCTGTGACTGAGCTGAGTGGATGTATGTGTCTGGATTTATAGGTGTCTTTGGTTGTGTTAGCTGTAAGTGTGCATGCCCGGAAAGCACACTGGAGACTTTGCCACACTCTGGACAGATTCACCCCACGAAGAACTGTGTCCGTTCTATTAATCTGCTATGTTCCCAGCCACTGCTCCTTGATAAATATTTAACTGTTTCTTAAAATACAGGAATGAAATAAGTACATAGTCTGGATCTTTGAAATTTTGTAATTAAAAAATTTAACTTTGCCAGTGTTGTCATGTGTTCAGAAAACTTAATCTAGTTATTAAAAAAAAAAAAAGTGTTCCTGTCTTTAGTTTTTTGAAAAAGACATATAATGACATGAAGCACCATCCCTTGAAATGTGAGCCCCTCAGTGCATTTAGTCATTCTTCAAATAGTTGTAGAGCAATCATTCAATAAGGAACTTTTTTCTTCTTTAGTTCTTACCTAGATTTGACAGTTTATGTCTCTATGTTTCAGAAAACCAAGAAAAGACAGAAGATCAATATGAAGAAAACTCACACCTCAACTCAGTTTCTCATTGGATTAACAGCAATACATTAGGTCAGTCCAGTTTATCCTATTCTTAGAAACCATGTTTTCAGCCTTCCCTTGACTTGGAGTCTCTCACGGACCTCCACAGTGGCAGTCTAGACTGTGCTGTGCTATGTGTCTTGGCCATGTGCGAGTGCTGAGCCACCATGTAGTTACTTTGTGGCCAGTCCACACTTGAAATGTGTGGTCAGAACATTATGCACACTAAATTTGGAAGCCTTAGGATGAAACAAAGAATGTGAAATAGCTCCTTGATTATTTTTAACACACTGATTATATAGTGAAAATGGCCATTGATTTATCAGAACAAGTCTGAAAATTAATTTCACTCATTTCCTTTTGCATTTTCGTTGTGGCCTCTAGAAAGTTCAAAATCAGTCAGTGCTGGTCCTTGTCATTCCCAGAGAGAAGGTCACAGTGAAGTGAACTGATTAGCATGGGTGCATACTGACCTAGTATACAAAGAAGGGTTGGCAGGCATGAAAAGTGTGTGGAAGCAAGAGCCCATTTACTCTGAATTAGGAATTCAAAGCCTGGGACCTGGTCTTCCCTTCTGGTGGTTGGTACTGGCAGTAGATTGTAGAATATCTGCCCAAGCCAACTGGGGAGGGGTCATCAGAGTCTACGTTTTCATCACTGTCCTTCCCACTGACTCAGGCTCAACCATTCAGATCAGGGAAGGCGAGCCCCTTCCCCGCCCTCAATACCTGCAACACCTGGGGCTCACTGCATGGAAGGGTCCTGTGAACGGGGCATAGCAGGAGAGCTCTGCTCACCTGAGCCAGAGTCAAAGAAGGAGTGCCCTTTCTTTTTCTGGACAGTGAATTTTTCTCTAGTAAGCAGAGGTGGAAGCACCATGATGAAAGAGAAGGGACAGCTCCTCATCAGAACCCATGGCTGCATGTCCTGGCTCTGCTCTGTATGGATTGCATACTGGCACAGACTTCGTCTGAGCCTTGCTGGTCTGGGGAGCTAATAACCAGCAGCCCTGTCATCTAGGGGCTGCTGCCAGAGAAATGTTAATAGTGAGGCACTGGGGTCTGGGATCTGGGGTGGGGTAGCAGTCATAGAAAAGGGTTTATTGGGAACCAGCAGTTAACGTAATGGCTATGTCGCTGGACTCCCACGTAGTCGACCGCAGTTCGTGTCCCGGACCCGGTGGCTTAAAACTCACGCCGGGCGCGTGTGCGTGTGTGCCCAAGATCCCGAGAGGAGAATGGAGGAGAAGGGATTGCGGCGTGACCATCCCCCCTGGGGGGTGATTTCTCGCTTTCTATCTCTATGTCTCTCTCTGTCTGTCTGGCGAGCGCACGCGCCCTACAGTGAAAATCTCTCAAAAAAAAAAAAAGAAAGAAAAGTGTTTATGGTTGAGAAGAGGATGATTGGTTTGACAAGATGACAGATGAATGGCTTATGAAAGCCCAGGCCTCCAACCCGATTCTGTAGGACATACAGAGTAGTCGTGAGTGATTTGCTGTGAGAGGTTAGTTGTGTTATCACTGATTTCCATTGTTCTGTTCCAGGCTTTGGTATGGAGCAGACACCATATGGAATACAGACCCAGAGTTACCCCAAAGGCAACCTCCTGGACAGCATGGCATCCACGGCGCCCAGTGTGCTCAATTCTGAGCAAGAGTTTCAGATGTTCCCAAAGTCTCGGCTCAACACTGTTAGCGTCAACTATTGCTCTGTCAGCCAAGACTTCCCGGGCAGCAACATGAATCTGCTCACCAGCAGTTCTGGTAAGATCAGAAGCATCTTTCAGTAAGGCTGTTGGTTTGATTCCAGGAGTCATAACCAGACAGTATTTGAACTTTTTAATAAATGAGTCCCATGTTTACTGGAGAAGGGGGCCAAAGATTGGTATATGGTCTAAGTGATAGGCAAAAAGCTTACTCTGAATGTGTGTCAGGCCCTGGCCCAGGCGACAGGGCATTGAGTAAGGCAGACACAGTTCCTGCTCCGGTGGTTAGGTTCTTCCACCTGAAGGGATATTTTACAGTGATGATGCAGGAAAGTGACAGGCTTCCTTATACAGAGAGGTAACATGTATCTATAGTCACAGCTCCCAAGTTGCACAGGTGGTTAAATCTGTGCGTGTATATACACCGCGTCACAGTCATCCACATGGAGACGGAAGGTTTTAGCTCTGGAAGTCCTTATTCCCAGAACAAACCATTCAGACTTTTTTTTTTTGAGAGAAAAGAGAACCACTCACCCCTAAATAGGGTCTTCATGCCACCATCCAGTCCCAGCCTCAGCTGATCCGGATCATGTGTGTGTGCGTGTGTGCACCCCAGTATGCTCGGGGATGTCCTGGGACATGAACCCAGGACCTTTACGTTATGGGCCCAGTTGCATTACTGCCTCACCACTGCCTGGCCCCATTCTGACTTTATCATCATGGATTAGTTTTTGCTGTTCTTGAACTTCATGTAGATGGAATCACACAGTATATACATCTTTTTTTGATTTGTCTTTTATTCATCATGTCTGAGATTCATCTGAGTTGTTGGTTATAGCGGCCACTTGTTCTTTTTCATTGCTATATAGCACTCCATGTTACACAGCTATACTTTATGCAATCTGATGTTTATGGAAGATGTGCTTGTATACTGTACTTATCCTAAGAATGGGCACCTGAGTATAAGAGCCTTTTGAAAAGTCTGAATGGTTGGTTCTCACCCAGTGGGTATATGGTTGCATTGGGATTGGTTAGCAAAGATGCCCTGGTCAGGTCTAAGACCAACCTGTGGCCAGTAGCACTGGACCATTTCCGTGTCCTGGTGAAATCAGTATATGCTTGATTGTCTTTGCCAGGGAAGCCGAAAGAGCACGATACTCCTGAGGTGACCATCCCCCCTGGGGGGTGATTTCTCGCTTTCTGTCTCTATGTCTCTCTCTGTCTGTCTGGCGAGCGCACGCGCCCTACAGTGAAAATCTCTCAAAAAAAAAAAAAGAAAGAAAAGTGTTTATGGTTGAGAAGAGGATGATTGGTTTGACAAGATGACAGATGAATGGCTTATGAAAGCCCAGGCCTCCAACCCGATTCTGTAGGACATACAGAGTAGTCGTGAGTGATTTGCTGTGAGAGGTTAGTTGTGTTATCACTGATTTCCATTGTTCTGTTCCAGGCTTTGGTATGGAGCAGACACCATATGGAATACAGACCCAGAGTTACCCCAAAGGCAACCTCCTGGACAGCATGGCATCCACGGCGCCCAGTGTGCTCAATTCTGAGCAAGAGTTTCAGATGTTCCCAAAGTCTCGGCTCAACACTGTTAGCGTCAACTATTGCTCTGTCAGCCAAGACTTCCCGGGCAGCAACATGAATCTGCTCACCAGCAGTTCTGGTAAGATCAGAAGCATCTTTCAGTAAGGCTGTTGGTTTGATTCCAGGAGTCATAACCAGACAGTATTTGAACTTTTTAATAAATGAGTCCCATGTTTACTGGAGAAGGGGGCCAAAGATTGGTATATGGTCTAAGTGATAGGCAAAAAGCTTACTCTGAATGTGTGTCAGGCCCTGGCCCAGGCGACAGGGCATTGAGTAAGGCAGACACAGTTCCTGCTCCG
Source organism: Tupaia belangeri chinensis (assembly GCF_000334495.1). Taxonomy (NCBI): domain Eukaryota; kingdom Metazoa; phylum Chordata; class Mammalia; order Scandentia; family Tupaiidae; genus Tupaia; species Tupaia belangeri. The sequence continues at coordinate 3,191,407 of NW_006159650.1, forward strand.
GTGGTTAGGTTCTTCCACCTGAAGGGATATTTTACAGTGATGATGCAGAAAAGTGACAGGCTTCCTTATACAGAGAGGTAACATGTATCTATAGTCACAGCTCCCAAGTTGCACAGGTGGTTAAATCTGTGCGTGTATATACACCGCGTCACAGTCATCCACATGGAGACGGAAGGTTTTAGCTCTGGAAGTCCTTATTCCCAGAACAAACCATTCAGACTTTTTTTTTTTTTGAATTTTTTTTTTTCTTTTGAGAGAAAAGAGAACCACTCACCCCTAAATAGGGTCTTCATGCCACCATCCAGTCCCAGCCTCAGCTGATCCGGATCATGTGTGTGTGCGTGTGTGCACCCCAGTATGCTCGGGGATGTCCTGGGACATGAACCCAGGACCTTTACGTTATGGGCCCAGTTGCATTACTGCCTCACCACTGCCTGGCCCCATTCTGACTTTATCATCATGGATTAGTTTTTGCTGTTCTTGAACTTCATGTAGATGGAATCACACAGTATATACATCTTTTTTTGATTTGTCTTTTATTCATCATGTCTGAGATTCATCTGAGTTGTTGGTTATAGCGGCCACTTGTTCTTTTTCATTGCTATATAGCACTCCATGTTACACAGCTATACTTTATGCAATCTGATGTTTATGGAAGATGTGCTTGTATACTGTACTTATCCTAAGAATGGGCACCTGAGTATAAGAGCCTTTTGAAAAGTCTGAATGGTTGGTTCTACACCAGTGGGTATATGGTTGCATTGGGATTGGTTAGCAAAGATGCCCTGGTCAGGTCTAAGACCAACCTGTGGCCAGTAGCACTGGACCATTTCCGTGTCCTGGTGAAATCAGTATATGCTTGATTGTCTTTGCCAGGGAAGCCGAAAGAGCACGATACTCCTGAGAATGGTGCAGACAGTTTCGAGAGCTCAGACTCACTGCTACAGACCTGGAACAGCCAGTCATCCTTGCTGGATGTGCAGCGGGTACCTTCTTTTGAGAGCTTCGAGGATGAGGGCAGTCAGTCCCTCTGCCTCAATAAACCAACCATGTCTTTCAAGGACTACATTCAAGAGAGGAGTGACCCGGTGGAGCAAGGCAAACCAGTTATACCTGCGGCTGTGCTGGCTGGCTTCACAGGTGAGTGCAGTCCTAGAGCTGGCCATCCGGCTCCTTGGTCACCCCTCTCCCCCTGCTTACCAGGCCATGGTGCTGTGTTTGTCAAGGGTGTTTTCTAGGTGAAGCACACTGTATTTATAGTTTACATTTTATGCTTGGCTAGCAATATCCTTGAATTCTAAACTGGCTAGCCTTGCAGGAATTGGGTGTATGCACAGCTCAATGGAATGGCCGAAGTTGGACAGGCCACTCCCCCCACCTGGCTGTTCTAAAGAGGAGGAGGAGCTGGAAACACTGGCCTTGGGAGTCTTTGGTCCTGACTCACCCACTTCTGGAATCTCAGACTGGCTGAGAGAGAGAGACAGCAGGCTTAGTCTCAAATAATACAGGGGCTGTTTATATTCTCTTCCTGCTAAAATTCAGCTATTCTAATTTTTAAGGTTTGGGTGAGAGCTATTCTAGGCAGGCAGCAAATATTAAAGCTGTTTATAGAATCAGATATTTCTAGTACTTTAGCAAAAATACCAAGGCTTTTTGTTTTCACTGCTTTATATATCCTGAAATGTGTTTTCTTCTTATACTTTGACCATAGAGAGCAATTGTGAATATTTTTTTTCTGTTTTTGCCATTGTGAATTTAAAAAAAGACCGTACTTTTAAATATTCAGTGAGTTAAAGTATAAGGGTAATTAGACATCCATTTTTACTTTCTATTGTCTAAAACAGCCACATAAATGTATTGAAATGCACATGAAGAGTGTGTGGGAATGGTTGTAGTTTTCATACATGGGAGTTCAGGGCCTGATAAGAAAATAAACAATTCTAGTATTACTGTGATTCATTTTATTTATTTTTGTACTTAAAATTTTTATTTTTCTTTAGAGAGATTTTTTTCTATAGGGCACATGCACCTGCCAGAGAGACAGAAAATGAGAGATCACCCCTGATGGCCGCACTGCAATCCCTTCTCTATTCTCCTCTTAGGATTTTGGGCACATGCACACACATGCCCAGCGTGAATTTTAAGCTATTAGATCTGGGACTCTAACCATGGTCAACTACGTGAGAGTCCAGCGACGTAACCATTAGCCATCTGCTCGACCCAGTGTAATTCATTTTAATAGCGGTATTCATTAACATTGGTTGGCTGCTGACTTTGTGTGGTTAACTAGGCATGTGATCTGTAATCCTTCGTACACCCTAGCATGGGTGGTACATAAACTCATTTTACTGGTGAGGAAATTGGCCCAGAGGTTGTTAGCTCCCTGGTATCACACAACTGTGTCTGGCTCCAGAATGCCTGTCCTTTATGCTGTTGAGTGAAGCCTCACTGATGAAGAGCCATCGTGTTTCAGGGAAAGCTGTTAGGTGAAAAGAGGTTGGGCTAAGGGTCTGCGTGTCTAAACTTTTCATAGTGATACATAGAATGAGGAGAGGGTACCCAGCCCTAATTCTTCATCTTTAAAATAGGGCTGCAGTGATCCTTGCTTCACAAGGTGGCA
>NW_006159650.1:3194057-3194889 GCF_000334495.1 Tupaia belangeri chinensis
CATTCCTGAGTGCTAATCGAGAAAAGTTAACCGTGACAAGCACTTGGAAAGGCCTACTTTACTGGGAGAGGCTGTGAGGCAATGGCTGTTACCCCATGTGGCTCTTGAGTAAACTGAGTCTCACATTAAGCAATTTATCCACAGTCATCTGGCAGGAAAGAGCAGCATGAGATCCCACAAATGACATAACTGTGAGAAAATACCCCTTCAGCTGTCCCCGCCTCTGTCCCACTGGATATTTCTAAAAATAAACCTTGAAGGGTTTTACATAAGAAACTACTTAAACAGGGTAAGAAATTTTAATGGCGAAGTTGGTGGTCCTGAGCTTTCTTCCAGAAAAAACAAACCCAGTCATCAGGGGAAGAGTGTATTGGCCAAACAACCCTTTTCTCAGGAGTACGGAGTGGGAGGGTGATAAGTATTCGATATTTGTCCTTATCTCTCATCCTGTTAGAGCACTGAGAGCTGTCCCCAGGACCTGGAGTGCCACCTTCACACTGGAGCCCAGCTCAGAGTTGGGTCTACCTGCTTTGTTCAGCTTGTATAATGGGAGTGGGTAAAGCCTTGCTCTCTCTCTTCCCCAGGAAGCGGACCTATTCAGTTGTGGCAGTTTCTCTTGGAGTTGCTCTCCGACAAGTCCTGTCAGTCATTCATCAGCTGGACAGGGGACGGATGGGAGTTTAAGCTTGCTGACCCAGATGAGGTATGGCCAGATCTCCAGGAATCCTGGGCTTTAAAACCTGATTCATCACATTGGGTTTCTGAATTCAGTTCTCTGGACACAGGAAAAGGTTCACCTACATCATGAGAGAATCCTCCTATGTGAGGCATT
>NW_006159650.1:3195099-3226451 GCF_000334495.1 Tupaia belangeri chinensis
TTCATGAGAGAAGTCTCCTATGTGATGCATTCCTGGCTGTTGGGAAAATTGGGAGTTGTGCCTTGATAAATCTGTGGTGGCCCATGGATGTGCCTATGGACATTGGGCAGACTTTAGCATCTGGCTGTCATCTGCCCAGAAGGCCCAAGCCACAAATAGGTTCTCTCCTGATTATCTGGGAATGCGTTAGGGAATTTGCCTTGATCTTTGGGGGAGCAAGCCTTATAGTAGCCTCATGCTGGCCTCTGGCTTTGCTCTGGAGGTTTGGAACCAGAGGGCCTGCCTAGAGGAGAAGGCTGAAGGTGGAGGTGATACCAGCCACCCCTAGGCCAGCATCTGGGAAGCCCCTGGTCTCTAGCTTCATACAGTGTAATCTGTCACCTCCCAGGTTCCAGTGAGAAGTAAGCATTAGGGGGAACGAGGATGTCATATGACCCAGAATCCTGTTAACTCAGCAGCTTTTAGCTTTGTAATTGAAACAAAAACCTGAAGGTGATGTCACAAGTTTCTCCCTGTCTCCTTGTCTCAGGACCGTCCTAACTCCTACCAGAAGAGATTTTGTTGAGACAGCAGGCAGGAGAGGGGCAGGCATCTCACTCCCAGTAGTTCTCCTGTGTAGGTGCAGAGGAACAGCCGAGGGACACAGTGCCCTGGCTTTTGTACTAGCAGACAGGGTCCTGTGGACCCTCCTTAGTTGCCAAGTTCTCTAGGCAGAGCATGCATCAGCATCAGATAGAGAGTGGGGAATGTTGTTCACATTTTCTTAACTAGCAAATTGAATTTAACTTTTCCATCCATGTCTACTGAAGGTGGCCCGCCGATGGGGAAAGAGGAAAAATAAGCCCAAGATGAACTATGAGAAGCTGAGCCGGGGTTTACGCTACTATTATGACAAGAACATCATCCATAAGACGTCGGGGAAGCGCTATGTGTACCGCTTCGTATGTGACCTCCAGAACTTACTGGGGTTCACTCCTGAGGAACTGCATGCCATCCTGGGTGTCCAGCCAGACACAGAGGACTGAGTTCTCTGGGACCACTTTGAGCCGGCCATTGGCCGTGGACTGTGAATGGGAGGCCTGTCCTGCCTAACTGCTCCAAGGACCTAGGAAAGGTGGGACTGAATACGTCCGGGAAAGTCGCCAAGAAGCAGTGGCCTTATTTCATCCCAAACCACGCCTTTGACAAGGCTGTCTCCCTGATGGCAGGAGGCAGTGAGAATAGCCAAGAAAGGGGCAGTGGAGAGCCATCCTGGCTGAAGCAGGCCATATGTCGGGATGGTCCGGGCTGTTTGAGATTCTCAAAGGAGTGAGCATGTCATGGACGCACACAAACATTTTAAATTTTATTTTGCTTTTTGCAAGTAGCAAATGAAAAAGCCATCTCATTTGAGTGGGATAGGAGACTGGGAAGGAAACAATCATGCCATTTCAGAAGTTAGTTTGTATATATTATTATAATCTTATTGTTATCAGAATTCTCTTTAACAGTCCTATTTAACAAATTGTATATTGTAATTTAAAATAATTATATAACTATATTTGAATTAAGAATACAAATATCCAATGCTTTATTTCATTTTTCAATAGCACATATGGCATTTTACAAAGACTTGATCTGCCAAGGGCAGGCTTAAGAAGTGAGGTGTATATTTACATGTAATATACCTACAGGATTAAGGTCTAAGGGGCAATCCCTGTTTGTTTTGTTTTGTTTTTTTGTTTTTGTTCTTGTTTTTGTTTTTGTTCTTGCCTTGGTTAGTATCTGGCAAGAACTTTGTATACTTGGAAATTTTTATAAGAAACTTAATGTTATTATCTAGGGGTACATTTGGCCTCTGCTTTCTCCTTTAATTGTACAGTAAAAACTATAAAGCAGTATTTTTCTTGACAAATGGCATATGTTTTCCACTTCTGTGCATGCTTAAGTCAGTTTATACATACCATATTTTATTTTGTATTTTACTATGTTTCCCTGACAACTCACCTCTCCCTGACCAGCCATTTCCTTCCTGTGCCCAAGTTATTCTGTAGGATTAAAAATAAGAATACTATTTTTGGAAATATGTGACTCCTTTTCAGAGATCAGGAGGAATTTATGTAGCAGCTATTTTTTACTGCAAAAGTAATTCACTGGAAAAAATGTAATTTGTAAAAAAGTTTTATTTTTATCTCAGCTCCATGTAAAGTTACACATATTGTACAGAGCTGAGGGTGTGTGTGTGTGGGGGGGGGAGTGTTAAACCTCTTAAACATTAGGGAAATGTGTCCTGCACTGTCTTTGTTCACCTGTTGTGTCTTGGGCTATCAGGATAGCATGCTGCTTCTATCAGCTCCATGTCCACAGCAAGATTATTCTTATTTTCCTGGACATAAGACTCAGAGACACAGAGAGTGTCAGCAAGATGGGAAATGAAGCCTTGGGATAGCTCATTTGAAGCAAGAATTTTTATAAAGATGAGGACTTTTACCTGAGCCAACTGTGTATTCCTGGCATTGATAAATGACCCAGTCAAATTGGTTTAGAAGTTCTACAGATTCTCCTGTTTCTTGGCAGTGTAGCTTTGGACCAGTGCCAACATCTCTTTAGAATCACCTTGTGGGGAGACCATGTTGTTTAGAGACAGGGTAGGCTGTGAGGAACAAAGCCAGAGGTAGGACAATGCAGCCTCGATTTCCAAAAAAAAAAAAAAGACAATTTCCAGTGGTTTTACACAAAGGATGTTTGTCTCAAGTGCAACCTTTCTATCACTTGGACATCTGGGTATAATAAACAGACAAACAGATACGTGACTGAAAACATCTTGCTGCTTAGAGAATTTGGAGCCATCAACTCATGTATGAAGTTGAGGCTATGAAATTACCAATGTGAGACTGATCTTTAATTACGAAGATGGCAGTTTCATAGGGTTCAAGCTATGAATTATAGTAACTAAAGTCCTTAGGAGCCTTTAGCATGGTAACGAACAGATCTTTGGCATAAAATTATGTAAATTGGCCTTATTTCCCAAACAATAAAGTATTTTGTTTATATAAACTCTCCCTTGTACTCTTATTCCTCATTCTTCCTCCATACCACCAACATGGAAGAGTTAGAGTGAGGATATTAGCCTTAAATTCATGATCTACCTGGAACTTTCTATCACCAAGGGTCAAATCTCTGTTTACCTAGTCTTATTCACAAATCACCTAGAAACCACAGTCAAGGTGGACTCAGCCCTTCCTGAAGTGATTCCTGAAAACTCTTTAAGGGGCTGACTCTGCAGTGCAGCAGTAATGCACTGCTCAAGGGAAGCCAAATTTCACATAGTGACCATGGTTCAAGTCCCTAGCTCAACTGACCTGGAACAAGCCAGACACATACGAGTGCCTGAGAGCTGATGGGCTGAAGAACTAGAGGAAAGGTTTACTGTGGGACCAGACCCTGTTGGGGACCATATTTCTTATTTTCACGTGCACATGTGTTGGCTCAGTCATGATAAAAAAACATTAGTGCTCCTTAAAATATTTCTTTAAGAAATGATTATGACAGATTTGGGTGTCTGATTTTTGCTAGATGTTTGGCAGTCTTAATAGAAGAGATTTTGAAATGTTTATATTAAACATGTTGAGACTTGAGGTTCAAGCACTTGAAATCAAGTCCACAATGATCCATGTTCCCTCAAGTTGGTGAGGTAACTTACCAGGGATGAGGGTGACAGTTGTAGAATATCTGTTCTTACCTCCTTTACACTCTTGAAGATCAGTGAGGATGCCAAAAAAAGTGGGTTATATCCAGTGGTGTGATGAAGCTAGCTCACTACGAATTAGTGAGATCGATGGTGGGTGTTTCTTCCCAACTCTACATCAGTAACATTGGTAGCTTGAAATTGGTTGCACTGAGTTTACACCATGGGAACCAGCAACCACTACAAATCAACACTCTTCCCAACCCCCACCTCATAGTGGTTATCTGGTGGCTAAACATTTACCAGCACAGCACTGGTTGCGTCTATCAATGGTTACCATATTAGAAATTAAAGCAATTTTTAAAGTATTAATTCACTTGTAAATAATTGTACTATTGTTTATTAGCAAAAGTCATTTTATATGAAAAATTTATTTTTAAAAGTGAGAATGTCACTTTCATGCTTGCAAATCTTTTTAATGTATGGGTTAAAGGACAGTTGGATTCCTTTACCTGTTTCTGCATTTAGTATTTCTGACATTTTGATGAAAGAAAATCTAGTCTAACATTTCAAATTGAAACAGAGAGGAATATTTAATAGTTTCATATAATTGTGAATATTTTTAATAATATGGTAGGGGTTTTTTTTAGACACTTTTTCTATAGGGTGTGTGCACTCACCAGAGAGACAGACAGAAAGCAAGAAATCACTCCCCACGGGGATGGCCATGCTGCCATCCCTTCTTCATTATCCTCTTGGTATTTTGGGCATTTTCTCACATGTGTTCAGTGTGAGTTTTAAGCCCCCAGGTCTGAGACATGAACCGTGGTTGACTGTGAGAATCCAGTGACATGACCCTTATGCCATCTGCTGATCTCAATATGGTAGTTCTTAAAAGGTAAGTGCAATTGGAAAATTGAGCCGTATCAATAAACTTTTCTATGACTACATTAAATCCCATTGGTCTGTGTTATACTTTGAATGGATCTTTTACCAGTGTGATTTTGTAACCTTGAGCATTAATAATTTAACTCAAAATGTTACAATTCAATATAAATATCACCACTAAATTCAATAGGTACTGGGAATCTATCAAGCTCAGTGGCAGATATAAATTTTCAAAAATGGAAAATTTTCCCTGGAAAGCTCAAATTTTATTATTGGCAACAAATATTCCCAAGTTGTTTTCTTTGAAGTGGCAGGCCCATTTCCTTTATTTTTGAGAAAATATCTGCCAGATACTCAAGTCTGAATAAACAGAATTTTCCATTTGCTCTTTCATCAAAAATGAAGAATAAAGTGGTTAGTTTAGCTTGTAACTCAGACGCAACTGCATTTCCCTAAAAATGCATACTTCAGTTCACAGCAGAAGTTATTTTTGTGTACTTTCCATTTTATTACGCAAATTAAAAAGATTGTTAGTGAAACTAGTATTCTGTTAATAAAATTAGTTTTTATTGCTTCATCAAGGACATTGTTGAGTGTAACTTTTTTTTTAATTCTCTTTTTTGCAAGTGTTGAATGCTGTGACTTAGTACAACTTAGTGCCACTGCCCTGATTCATGCTAAGGCACCAGCAGTCACCCACTTTGCTATTGCACCTTCAGTACAATTAACAGTTTAAAAAGGGAAACATGGGGCTGGCAAGTGGTATGGTGGCTAAGAGACTGGACTCCCACATGGCCAACTGCAGTTTGAGTCCTGGACCTGGTGGCTTGCTTTCTTACTTTCTCTGTCCCTCTCTGGTCAAATTAAAATAAGTAAATAAAGTTAAATAAAATGATTCTTAAAAAAAAAAAATGGTTTTGACTTTGAGGATCTCCCTGAAGATTCTTAGAGATCCCAGGAGTTTGTGGACCATACTTTGGAAGTGTTTTAGAAAGAGAAGTGTTTCATCCAGAATAAAAGGGGTGCACTTTGAGGAGGTGGGGGAGGCAAGGAAAATTAGCCTTTCCCTTCTAATCCAGGATCTATGCATCCAACTTTATTTTTTAGTAGCCAGTTAGGGTGGAATTGTTTTTAATTTAAAACAAAAAGAATTGTCTACTGTTCTGCTTGATTAAAAGTTTGTTTTCACAGGGTGAAATGGATATTCACAAGCCCCTTTCTCACTATCCTCTCTAAGACTTTTATAGAAAAAATGTATTTTGTACACAATCTTTTAAAATTTTACAGAAAAAAGGAAAGGTAAATTATAGATTCAGAGGAACCTTTTTTTTTTTTTAACATACTCAGATCTTGAGATCATGCAGAGATAAGATGCTTATGGCCTGTCCTCAAGCCTTGCCCTATGGTGGGGACAAAGTGGAATCAGGCCCATTCTTGCAGGGCTCTCTGTTCCCATGGCCCCAGTCAACTTCTTTTTCTAAAAGGGCTGGAGAACTGCCAACAGTGGACACTCTTGACAGGTAAGGATTCCAGGTCTGGGTCAGGCATGGGGACCAGGGGAGTTGGAATGGAAACTGAGTGGGTAGGGACAGCAAATATTCCAGGTCTGGGTCAGGCATGGGGACCAGGACAGCAAACTACTTTATCACCTGGTGGGAAATGTCCAGCAGGTTGGCAGTAGGTTTATGGTACTTTGGAGCCAGAGCTTAGGTTTATTACTGTCACAGCTCTGTCCTGCACTGCTGTGTGACCTTGGGTATGCAGCATAATTACCTTCTGCCTCAGTTTCCTCTTCATGAAGTGGAGTCATCACATGATTAGGGGTGAATCAATCCATTGTTGGAGTGATATTGTGAAGTCAGTAACCTGGAGCCGTCATTTTAAGGAATGAGTAGGGAGCCCCAATAAAGGTGCATTGAGTCGGGGGGGGGAGGGAGGTCTGCAAAGAAAATGTACCCCACAGTCATGTTCCATTTTCATAAGAGGAAACCAGCTGTGATAAAACTGGTACTTTACTGAGCCAGAACGCAAACCCAGGTCTTATTTTCTGCCATTCTCTGGCCACATAGCCACACTGTATTTAGTTTTAAGTCATGGTAAATCCTACTCTAGAAGCTACCCAGGGGTTCTCCCAAGCTTCCTTCCACAAAACAGAACATGACCTTAGTTTGAATATTAAATTATCCATGAACCTTCCTACCCGAAGAACACACCATCCTCATGTCCAGCAACTGGTGGCTGCTAGTTTAGCTTGAGCAGATGCAAGAATCCCTTAACTGGGGCCAGATGTTCATCTGTCTTTTCCAAAGGAGTAAAGCAGAAGGGTGAGACCCAAACCAGAACAGGGGAAATCCCTTATTGTGTAATTCTTTTGTAACTCTTGGGTGGGGTCTGGACTTGTGAGTTCTGCTTAAAATTTAGCATAAGGGGAAAGACCATTTTTGGTCATAGCTGCTATGATGACATGTTTGCAACTGGAATTGACATGGCCTTTGTTCCATGTGCTATGAGTAACTCGCCCTCCCTTGACTTCCAAAGTCATGTTCAGATGACAAAATAGCCCAGGATTGCCAAATCTGACTCCCTCCAGCTGTTTCTGTGTCTATGGCTTCATACTCTCCAGACGTAGAGCCAGGGCTCTGCACGCAGTATGCATTGTGTGGCCTGGGGTCAGAAATGCAAACTCATGAAAGCCAGCAGCCTGGAGGGAAGCTGGGTAGGTTGGAGGGCAAACAGTGGAGGTGAGAGGGAATGGCAAATGGTAAATAAAAAATTAACTCTCAAGCAAAAAATGGTAGTAGCTCAACTGTACTTTAACTTCATGGAAAGCCTAAGAGAAACACCTATACAATTTGCTGGCAAATTCAATTTAGTGTTGGAAGAGACTAATTTACATCACAATGCAAATGTGTAATTAGTGAAAAAGATAATATGGCACTGTTTTCAAAGCTCACGTTCATCTGTCATCTCATTTGTACCTCCTTGAAACCCTTGTTTAATTAGGCCTATTTTACAGATACAGAAATGGATGTTTGGAAAGGTAAAAACTCTACAGTGAGCCGGAGAGACTTATCCTGAGCCCTCAGTGACCCCTGATCCATTCTGCCTGAGTACAGACTGTGGCTTAGGAACAGTGGAGGGCTTGGTGGATTGCATCCCAGACCTGTAAATGTGGCCAAGGACTTGGGCATCCTCATGGGTCACAAACTCCTGTTTGTCTCCTCCGTATCTGGTAATTACAGATAGTTCTCCAGGTCCTCTTCTCCTTCTCACACTAAGGAAGAAGCTATTCTTCCATCAGCCTCAGGAATTATCATCTTGTTTTCTAATTCTCAGGTCAAAAATCAGACTTACATATGGGATCAAATTTGCATGGCTTCTGTCTTTATAAGCTGTGTATGGACCCCAGAACAGATCCCCAAAATGGCTCCAACAGTTTGAGTAGCATTTTTTTTTTCTTTCTTTAAAAAGAATTCATTGGGGCCGGCAGGTGGCATGGTGATTAAGGATGTTGGACTCCCACGTGGCTGACCGCAGTTTGAGTCCTGGACATGGTGGCTTGCTTTCTCATTTTCCCTCTCTCTCTCTCACTCTGTCCCTCTCTGGTCAAATTAAAATAAATTAAAAGAACTCACTAATGTTCACTCATTTTTTTTTTCATGAAAGAGAGACAAAGAGTCAGCATACCCAATAGGATCCTCTTGCCACAGTCCACCCCCAGGCAGCCTAGATCATGGACATGTGCAAGTGTACACCCAGTATGCTCATGGACATCATGGCCCTGGGGTCAGAAATGCAAACTCATGAAAGCCAGCAGCCTGGAGGGAAGCTGGGTAGGTTGGAGGGCAAACAGTGGAGGTGAGAGGGAATGGCAAATGGTAAATAAAAAATTAACTCTCAAGCAAAAAATGGTAGTAGCTCAACTGTACTTTAACTTCATGGAAAGCCTAAGAGAAACACCTATACAATTTGCTGGCAAATTCAATTTAGTGTTGGAAGAGACTAATTTACATCACAATGCAAATGTGTAATTAGTGAAAAAGATAATATGGCACTGTTTTCAAAGCTCACGTTCATCTGTCATCTCATTTGTACCTCCTTGAAACCCTTGTTTAATTAGGCCTATTTTACAGATACAGAAATGGATGTTTGGAAAGGTAAAAACTCTACAGTGAGCCGGAGAGACTTATCCTGAGCCCTCAGTGACCCCTGATCCATTCTGCCTGAGTACAGACTGTGGCTTAGGAACAGTGGAGGGCTTGGTGGATTGCATCCCAGACCTGTAAATGTGGCCAAGGACTTGGGCATCCTCATGGGTCACAAACTCCTGTTTGTCTCCTCCGTATCTGGTAATTACAGATAGTTCTCCAGGTCCTCTTCTCCTTCTCACACTAAGGAAGAAGCTATTCTTCCATCAGCCTCAGGAATTATCATCTTGTTTTCTAATTCTCAGGTCAAAAATCAGACTTACATATGAGATCAAATTTGCATGGCTTCTGTCTTTATAAGCTGTGTATGGACCCCAGAACAGATCCCCAAAATGGCTCCAACAGTTTGAGTAGCATTTCTTTTTTCTTTCTTTAAAAAGAATTCATTGGGGCCAGCAGGTGGCATGGTGATTAAGGATGTTGGACTCCCACGTGGCTGACCGCAGTTTGAGTCCTGGACATGGTGGCTTGCTTTCTCATTTTCCCTCTCTCTCTCTCACTCTGTCCCTCTCTGGTCAAATTAAAATAAATTAAAAGAACTCACTAATGTTCACTCATTTTTTTTTTCATGAAAGAGAGACAAAGAGTCAGCATACCCAATAGGATCCTCTTGCCACAGTCCACCCCCAGGCAGCCTAGATCATGGACATGTGCAAGTGTACACCCAGTATGCTCATGGACATCATGGCATGTGAACCCAGGACCTTTCCCATGTGGGTTTAGTTGAGTTACCACGGCACCAGCACTTCGCCCATTATTGCTTTTCATGCATTCACTTTTGTATTCATCCATTCAATCACACATTGACAAGCAGTTATGTGAAGTCAATGGATTAACTAAAGGTCACACCCTCCGGGCTTTCTGGGAACCAATTTCTAGTGAATGAGTCCAAGAAGAAGGAAGCAACAGCACATGCATCCCCATAGAGTGAGAGGCTTGGGATCCAGTGCTTAATCTCTGTCTGCGGCTGGAAACTAAATAACCAGTTTGACCTGATCAGTTTGTCAACAGTGACATCACAATACCAGGCCCCAAGAAATCAGCATTCCTTGATGCTGTAAGAAGTGTTGAGGGGTCCACAGATGTGTTAAAGTGTCTCTGCAAATTATCCTGCTGTTGGGATTAAGTCGTGCTGGGGTCCTCTGAACATACGCTCACACAATGCATATTCACAGACATACACACGAGCAAGCTAATGCATTCACATATATACACACATTCACACATATACTAATACATACACACATATATGTACATGCATGCTTTGCTTGACTCACCTTGGCCATCATGCTCCACCTTTTGGTTACCCCATGCCTGGGTTTCTGCAATATTTCCCTAGAGCTGCCATAGCTAAGGGCCACCAAGTGGGTAGCTTAAGTAAACAAAACTTTTTTCTCTCATGGTTCTTCAGCCTAAAATTTCAAAATCAAGATGTCTATAGGATTGGTTCCATCTAAGGGTAGCAAAGGTAGGATCTGTTCCAGTCCTCTCTCTCCTTCACTGTAGATGGATATCTTTTTCCTGTGTCTCTTCACCATTTCTACTTTATGTGTGTCCCTAACTCCAACTTACCCTCTTTTGTATGGACCCTATTTATATTGCATTAGGGCCCACCCTAATGACCTTACTGTAACTCCATTAACTCTCTAAAGGTCTGTCTCCAATAAAGTCTCATTCTAAGTTACTAGGTGTTGGAACTTCACATACAAACTTAAGGGAACACAATTCAACAAAATGTCTCCAACACTAAGTAAGTAAATTTCACCAGAACGGCCCTTAGGCTCCCAGTCAAACAAGTGGACTTGGACTTTATAAATGTATGCTGCAAACTTAAGGAAAACATAAGAAAACATTTTAATAAAATACATGAATGATTAATTGGCTAAGTGAGGAAGCAAAATAAAATCAGATAAAATGTTCAGTTAAATAATATCAGAGAACACAGGGAAAAACAATAGATGACAAAAACAAGTACACAAAAGAATAAGGGCAACTAATAGAAAAGAGTAATAACTACAGCAGATATTAACCCAAATGTACCAAAAAACAAAGGAGAGAGGGAGGCTCAGACACTTTGGTAGGCAGGACTAGGCTGCTCTGGCAGAGGACACTACAAATCAAGACATCATACCTCACCTAAGGTTAGACTCGTCATTGTGCCCTGATAGGCTGTGTGGACAGAAGGGGACATGACAAGGCTCACATTCACACCCTATGTTTGCCATAGGGCCTGAGTGGCCAAGCTCCACTCCAGGCTAGAGTCAGCTGGGTCCACCTCCACTGTTCAGGTGATAGCACCTCCTGTGTGTGTACTGAGCAGGACAGAGAGGGACACTGTTCCTAGAACCTGGCTGGCCTCCTCTTCTTCAGCTCAACTGATAGACAGCCCTGGTTGCCGGGCACTGGTTTGTGTTAGAGACAGAACTCTCCACAGGGTTCTGAATGGTCAGTTGCAGCCTAGAGGACACTGGAGACCAGAGGCTAAGCTGTGGAGTGCTTGAGTCCCATAGAGAACCTGCTGTCCACCACTGAAAAGACCCTCTGAGTGCTCCTGGGGCAGCTGTGAGCTGCTCTGCTACTGATGACCAAGAACTTAAGACAAGGCCTGGGGTCACCTGAATTTCCCTGGGTGGCACTGGTCTGTGTTGCTGTGGTGGTCTTAATAGTCAAGAGACGACACAGCTTCAGGAGAGGAAAAGAGTTGAGTAAAAAGTGTACTGTCCACCAGGAAGTACACAGACAAGGTCTTCAGCATAATGGACCTGTGACACAAGCTGAAGAGGCCCTCGGGTCAGTCTTGGTGGAAGCTAGGCCTCCCACATTACAATCCCTCTGTCTATTGATCCTCAGCAATAATCTGAGGCTTTCCCTGCAGGATGCTGCAGACTTTCTGGAAAGGGCACGGAAAACAAAGTGTCCTAAGTCTTCCCATGTGACTGACACAGGACACATCTTAAAAAGATCAAAGGAGGAAAAAGAAAGACTTCAGATGAAAGCAGAAGATGGTTTAAATAAAAACACTCATTTTGAGAAAAGTCCAGATGTACTTGGCCAAGAAATTGTGAGATGGAAGCAAAGAGCACAGGAAAGAAAGGAGGAGGAAAGGCTGGATGTCTTGAATGCACAAATGAAACAGCTCATGAAAGATTTCCCGAACCAGTTAAAACCTATGGCTGGAATCACCATACCTTTGCCAGATTTCCTTGGGAATCCAGGGAACTCAGAAGTAGAGTTAAAGAGGGAAATAGAAAATGCTGATCACCCCGACTGTGGGTCAGAGGTGGATCTGAAGAGTATCGCTGATGAACAGAACCTCAGTGTACCCCGCAGAAGCCAAGAAAAACAAGACAAAAGACAAGTGTGGGAAGAAACCCTAATGAAGGAAGAGCTCACGGGACAAATACTAAGTCTCCACACTGAGCACGTCTTTCTGCAGTTTGAAAACTCACAGCTTGATAGTGAGATTGAGAACCTTCAGATGAAGCTTCAGATCCTGTCCAAGTTACATCAAGAACAGGTAACACAACTGCAGAGAAGATTCACTGAGGAGGAAAATCGCTGCTTAGAGGTGGAGAAGAAACTTTGCAGCGTGTTTGCAGACATGAACTTCACATACCAGATTCTCAACCTCCACAAGAAGATGGCCCAAGACATGGAGAAAGAATTGGGGACAACCGTTTCCTTCTGTCAAGAGGAGATTTGCTTCTATGAGAAAAGAGCTGAGGAGAGCAGGATGGCAGTTGTGCTGGCTGAGAGGAACCTTGACGAGCTGACTGAAGAGAATGAGCACAATAGGATGATCCTGGCTGACATGGAGTTCAGGCTCCAGTCCTTCTCAAGACACCCTTTTGTTCCTGCAGCTTCACATGCTGCCCATAGGGGCCAGAAGTATCTGGGGTTCCCTGGTTCATCAGGGGGTCAGGGAGGGGGTTACACTGTGAGGGCCCAGCACCCTAAGATCCCCTGTAGGTTTGATTCAGGTCTCATGGCAGTTGGGCCAGAACCCCACCGCCAGGCAGGCCACCTGTCTGTGCTGCCTCTCTAAAGTGATTTTGATCTTTGTAGTTTGCTCTTACTAAAGTCTGGTATAGCAGTTGTAATTTATAACATATTATTATGGTAACATTGTTTTAACATATAGACTAGGAAAGAGAAAAACTTCAGATGAAAGCAGAGGGCAGTTTAAATAAAAAATAAAAACACTCATTTTGGAGAAAGTCCAGATGTGCTTCAAAATTCTTATGAATGCATTTCTCCACCATTGGACCCTTTAAATTACATAGTATAAGCATAGTATTTTTATTTAAACACAATATCTATTATCTAAACCATTTACTATGTTTGAGATGAATAGAGTAATTTAAAACAAGAAAGTTCATTTCTGTATATTATAAATTATTATTCCAAGTAATCTATACATTTTGATTGGTTTTGAAAGCAGTGAAAAAAAAGCCATACAAAGTCTTAGTCAAGAATGATATATCTTTCAAAGTACATAGTACTTAGTGAGCCTAGGATGAAAATCATAGATTAATTTGGGGACGTTAACACTTTAAAGGTGTTTGTTTCTTTGTGTGTGTTTTTTCTTTTTTATTTAAGATAATGTTAGTTATTTAAACATTTCTAAATTTCATATAGCCATAAAGAATTTTGCCTTGATGGCAAACATACACACACACATACGTACACACAAGCTCTTTGTAGATATAGGGCCCTTTTCCTTTTTATTGGCCATGACGCAATCCCTTCTCCTCCATTCTCCTCCCAGGATCTTGGGCATGCACGCACACGTGCCCAGTGTGAGATTAAGCCACCAGGTCCAGGACTCGAACTGCGGTCAACTACATGGGAGTTCAGCGACATAACCATTATGCTAACTGGTGGTTCCCCAGCAAGAAACCTTTCATCCTGAATGGTCTGAACGAACATTGGGATTTAGGCTGTTTCCTAAGCTGTGGGCAGAGAGAGAGGCTTGGACAAGGGATGATGAAGGGCCTGGGCACTGGCAGGCCCTCGGGGAGGATAGTCCTACTGCTAGACCTGGAAGGGGAGGGAGGAAGGGTTGTCATCAAGCCCAGCAAGGAGATGAGAAAAATAGAACTGGAAATGCTCATGAATGCACAGGTCCACGTTGCTCAGCTAGGGCAGCTCTCTACTGCCTCTCTTACCACAGATTCCCACTGTGGGTAAATAGCTAGCTGGGGTGGTTGAAAAGGCAAGGTAGGCTCTCTGGAGGAAGTGATCTGGATTGCAATATTTAAGGATGAATAAGAATTGTTTTCAATGCTTTTCAAACTTGAAGGGGCAAATGAGTCGCTTGGAGATCTTGTTACTAGGTAGATTCTGATCCAGCAGGGCTCCAGGCAGGACTGAAACTCTGCTTTGCTCTTGGGAGTTACCTATGGTGGCCTGAGACATAGAATCTCAAGGATCTGTTGATAATTGTGAGGCACAAGTTGGGAAAGGATGGAGGGGAGGGGCGTTTCTGGCACAGCACAGGGAAAGACACAAGGACACAATGAGCCTGGCTTGGGTGAAGGAGACTGTGTTCTAGAGATTAGTATCAGATAGGCAGGACGGTACAGGAGACAGCACCCAAGCATATCTAGTATAGGTTTGCTCTTCCCAATTAGATTTGAAGACACTCACAGCTACCACAAGCAAGTCTTGTTCTCAGTGCACTGCCTGCTTCAGAGGCTCATGGAGAACCACAAATTCATGATCGTCTTTGAAGGAGCCAGCCACCTGCATACTGCAGATTCCCACTGTGGGTCAATATCTCCGTGTTCCCACAACTGCTCATCCCAGACACCTGGGGTCCCTCTTGTTATGCCCTTGCTACTCACTCAACGACAATCCATCAGGTATTCCAGAAAGTCGACCTTTAATCTCCTTCCACTTTGTCCATCTCAACGATCACCATCCCGGCATAGGCCTCAACCACCCTTCACAGGAACACTGCTCGCTGCTGACAGTCTCTCCTACTAGACTCTCTTCACTACTGCTTCCTCCTAGTTATGTCCTCACATAGCCAGAGGGGACTCTTCGTGAAGACCTGAGTATGGTCAGTGTGAAGCCAGACCCTGATTTGGTGCAATGAGTGGGCAACTGTCTCCCCGTAGGGTCAAGAACAGCAAGGGTGAGCACAGGTTCCTAAGTGTCCTGAACAAGACTAGCTTATTTTTTTGTGCCTGGCAAAATATTAATAGCTCTTCTCTTTACTCAAAAATTGCTTCATTTAGGACAATAAATTATATGGTCACAAAATGAATGGCTTGCTTCAGGTCTAACCTTTCCAGAGGAAACTGAATTATTTTTCAAATACAAGTGAGTATTCAAAAAGTTTGTGGAAATACATGTATTTTGAAAAACTATGCCTGCATTTCATTATTTTTGCATCAAAATAAACTCATATTTTAATTCCATTTTCCACAAACTTCCTGAAGAAAATAGGCAACATCTGTGAAATTATGATATAAATAGAGCCATGGGCAGTCATAAAAGCATCACTGTTTTTGTTAATTTAACCAATGTGGGGACTTCACATTTTTTGCTAAGGTGATTCTGCATTCTCAAAATTCAAATATATGCCATCTTAATTTAGAGTCAGTCCTAATAAAAATGAATGACATATAAAATCAGCAATGCTGAGCATACATAGTCTAAAGTTCAGGCCCCTGTAATTTATTGCAGACCCTGAAAATCTTTTACACTTGAAAAACATTTATAAGAGTCCACGCCAATGCAAAGTTCAAGTGTTGCAACATTCTTAGGAACTGTAGACAAATGATTCATCTGTTTGACTCAGATTCAAGGGCATTTTGGTGGTAAAGACAGAGTCTTAAGATAAAATGTAAAGATATGAAGTTGCCACCCCTCCCCCCCAAAAAAAAGAACTAACAAAAGAAAACAAAACTAGGAAGACAATACAATAGTAAACATATACCTTCAGGAGACTCCTCCCGAGGAGACTATGATCCATGGCTTTTTGTGCGGGATCATCAACATCTGTACTTTCTCCAAGTTCTGTTGATGACACTGATACTTGGCAGATCTGGAACCTACCACGCTGGGGTGTCACCTCTAGATTTATGGCAAGAAGCATATATCTTCTTTTGACTCAAAAGGTGGACACCTCACTTCTCATGTCTCAATGGATCACAGTATCATCAGTGTGTCCTTACATTTCCAGTTTCTGTCATTCTTCAGCTTAACACCCAGCTCACCTACTGAGTGTTTACTACAGACTCCTGTCTCTTCCTTCCACTTCTTTAGACTCATGCAGTGGAGATTTCCAGAAAAAGACTGGTGGGGAAGGGAGAGGGAGCAATCCCAGACATCTAATCTCCTGCCCCCCCCTTTTTAAAAAGTTTTTTAAAGAGAGACAGAAAGCGAGAAATCACCTCTCAGGTGGGTTGGCCGTGCTACAATCCCTTCTTCTCCATTCTCCTCTCGGGATTTTGGGCACACACATACACGTACCTGGCATGAGTTTAAGTCATCTGGTCCAGGACTTGAACCACGGTCGACTACATGGGAGTCCAGTGACATAGCCATTACGCCAGCGACTGGTCCCACTCCTGCCCTTTTTTTGACGGGGTGCCTTGAGTTGGCTCTATCCGTGGGTGTAAGGCTGTGTTATTATATGTTTGTTTGTTTGTTTGTTTCTTCATTTATTTCTTCCATGAATGAGGGACACAGAGAGAGAGTGAGAGGATCTCCATCTTGATACCATGATCCATTCTCAGCCTTCAACCAGCCATAGATCATGGGCAAATGTATATTTGGCATACTCAGAGTCTTCTCCAATCTTGAGTCACAAGCCTTCTCATGTGGGATTGCCTCACAGAGCATTGTGTTTTACCACTGCATTATCCTGCCCCAAATCATACCTCTCACTGGCTGACTCTACCTGCCTCTCTTCCTGGGGGTTTCTCTAACTACTCTAACTACTACTCCTCTTTGTCCCTTGAGATATACAGGTGGTGACAGCTGGACTCCCTTTGTTAGTTTTCTGTAAGAGCTGTCCACACACTTGGCTTAAAACAATACACACACATTACCTTGTATTTCTGGAAGATGAACCAGTCCAAAATCAGTCTCTGAGCTAATATCAAGATGACTGGGGTCTTATAGAAGCAACTTCTGCCTTTTCTAGCTTCTAGACTTGAACTGCAGCCCTTAACTTATGGCACCCTCCACCCTCCTAAACCTGCAGTGTGGCATCTTCCAATCTCTCCCTGATGCTCTGGCCTCTACTTTCATCATTGCTTCTCTGACATTGATCTTCTTACTTTCCTTTTGTGAGAATGCTTGTGATTACATGGGTCCGCCTGGAGAATTCAGGGCAATCTGCCCATCTCAAGACCCTAAACTTAATCTTGCCTAAAAAGTGCCTTTTTTCATGGAAAACCAAAGGTTGTGGAACTAGGAGGCAGACCTCTTTGGAATCATTATTTTGTCTCCCACACTTTGCTTTCTACTTTAGAGTTCCCTAAACCCGCACCTTTTGATGGGTCTCTTTGTACATAAACCTTCCTTGAAGTAACCCACATCCAACATCATCTTTTCCCTTGACTCTGTGCACCATCTATGGCACCTACCTTTAAGATGTATTTAAAAGATGGATTCAGGGCTGGCAGGTGGTATGGTGATTAAGGCTGCTGGACTCCCACATGGCCAACTATGGTTTGAGTCCTGGACCTGGCTGCTAGCTTTCTCACTTTCCTTTTCTCTTTCTCTCACTCTGATCCACTTTGGTCAAATTAAAATAAATAAAGTTAAATAAAATAACTCTTCAGAAAATGTTAAAAAGATGGATTCATTCATTCAGCATTTAACAAACATCTTTCCAAGTAAATGAATAGATGACCAACTGACTTGTATTTTTTAAAAAAGAATTTTGTTTTTTAATCTTACTCATTGTCATTAATTTTATTTTTAATTTTTTGAAGTTGACCAGAGAGAGAGATAAGGAAAGTGAGAGAGCAAGCTCTCAGGTCCGGGACTCAAACTGAGGTCAGCCATGTGGGAGTCCAGTCACCTTAACCGTCACACCATCTGCCGGTCCCCAATTGACTATTAACTTCAAGGCATCCTGTGGAAATATCAAAAGTGCAAATGAGTATGTTTGTGGTTTCATGAATGGAAACTGTCTGATAAAACAATGACATGAAAGTCATACCTGCATTTGAGTAAATCCATCCAGACTTTGGCATAGTACTTCCTTCATTCTTGTAAGGCAGCACAACTCTCTTCTTCATTCAAAAACCACAGTACAGTCAACCAACTGAGAACCTCCCATGGTGTAGTGCCTTGTGCTTGGTTATGCAATCAACATGTCTTGCTAATTTCACACACAGTCTATGTGGTCAACAGAATAAGGGCCCCCCAAAAGATGTCTATGCCCTAATCCTGGAGATATATAAAGATGTTGTGTTATATGACCAAAGAGACTGCCTTCAAAACTAACTTTAGGAATCTTAAAATAGGGAGATTATCTTGAATGATCTGAGTGACACAAGTCTAATCTCAAGAACTCTTAAAAGCAGAGAACTGTCTCAGGCTTGAAGCAAAAGGAGAAGTCAGAGAGATTCCAAGAATGAGAATGAGTCAACATACCATTGCAGGCTCTGTGAGGTAGGAACCATGTGCAAAGACCAGAGAGGGATTTCTAGGAGCCCAAGATAACTTCTAGCCATCAGTGAGAAATGCACCTTAACCCTACAACCACAGACCTCTGGAGCCGACTAGCGACTGGGTGAACTTGGCTGCAGATTTTTCCCTGAGCCTCTCAAACAAAGCCTCTGGGTCCAGGATCCAAACTGCAGTCTGCCATGTGGGATCTGGCTCCCTTAACCTCTAGGTCATGGACCAGCCTATGGAAACTCATACATTATTGATGAGGATATAAAATGATATAACCACTTTAGAAAACCATTTTGAAAAGTCTCTTTAAATTTTTTTTTAATTATTGGGACCAGCAGTTAGCGTAATGGCTATGTCGCTGGACTCCCACATAGTCAACTGTGGTTCGCATCCCAGACCCAGTGGCTTAAACTCATGCCAGGTGCATGTGCGTGCGTGCCCAAGATCCTGAGAGGAGAATAGAGGAGAAGGGATTGCGGCATGGCCATCCCCCCTGGGGGGTGATTTCTCACTTTCTGTCTCTCTGTCTCTGTCTGGCGAGCACACGCACCCTATAGCAAAAACCTCTCAAAAAATTAAAAAAAAAAAACTAAAATTTTTTAATGATTTAAGATTGTTATTATTATTTTTGTTTTTTTTAAATTTGAACAGAGACAAAAAGAGAAAGGGAAAGTGAGAAAGCAAGCCACCACGTCTGAGACTTGAACCATGGTTAGCCATGTAGGACCCCAGAGTCACAGCCACCATACCACCTGTTGGTCCCAAGTTTCTTAAAAGTTTAAGTATAATGGTTATGTCACTGGACTCCCATGTAATTGACTGTGGTTCGAGTCCCAGGTCTAGCAGCTTGAAACTCACACCAGGTACATGTGCGTGTGTGCCTAAGATCCCGGGAAGAGACTAGAAGAGAAAGGATTGTGGTGTGGCCATCCCCCTAGGGGATGATTTCTCACTTTTTGTCTCTGTCTCTCCAGTGAGACATAGATAAAAATCTCTCTTTAAAGAAAAAATTTTAAACATGCTTATCTTTCTTATGACTCACAACTCACAACTTTTACTCACAAGTTAAAATTTGTGTTTTTATTTCTCTAGGAAAATAGTTGCATAAAAATATTCATAATGCTTCATTCATACTACCTCAAACTAGAAATAATCAGTTTGAATGTTTATGAACTGGTGAATAAATATCTAGATGCACTATACCCATACAATGGCAACATCACTCAACAACAAAGGGAACAAACCACTGACACATACAATATGCATGAATGATACTTGAGATTTTTATGTAGTCTAACCTGATCATTCTTCCCTCTATACTTTGTTTTTATCTTGCTTTGTCTTGTATACGGTGAGTGTACTCACCAGAGACAGAGAGAGAAATCGTCCCCAGAGGAGATAACCATGCTGCAATCCCTTCTCCTCCATTCACCTCTCAGGATTTTGGGCACACTCACACACATATGCCCAGCGTGATTTTCAAGCCAATAAGTCCCAGAACTCAAACCACAAAGTCAGCCATTTGGGATCCAGGCACCTTAACCTCCATGCCACCTGCTGGCCCCTCTTTGTGCTTCTGTTTACTCTGCTTTTTATTTTCAACACCAAATTCAGATAGTACTAACTAATGTTTCTTCTAGATTTGTAGTTTAATTCTTTTTACATTGAATTAGTGAGAAAGACTTTTTGGCCATTTTTAAATTTGTTTTTAATTTGTCAGAGGGCATGTGCACTTGAGAGAGGGAGAAAGCACTCTCCATGGGGAATGGTCATATTCCTCCTCCGTCTTCTCCCTTTTTAGGATTTTGGGGTATGCATGCACACACACCTGTCATTTTTCTCAAACCGTTGGGTCTGGGATGCAAATTACATGGCCAGCTACATGGAATGTAACCACCCTAACCACCACACCATGGGCTGGCCCCTTGGCCCAACTTCAATTAATCTCTTTTGAGCCCTTTCCTTGTCTAGGCCTTTCTGTAGGCCTGTTGTGTCTGTCCTGTCCTTGACAGGCCAGTATAGCCAGACAATCTTAGAAAAATTCAGACAATTTGAGAGACTCCCCTACCCATGATACCTGCCTGTTCCTGAAAATGAGGCACCAAATCCCTTCTCCTCCATTCACCTCTCAGGATTTTGGGCACACTCACACACATATGCCCAGCGTGATTTTCAAGCCAATAAGTCCCAGAACTCAAACCACAAAGTCAGCCATTTGGGATCCAGGCACCTTAACCTCCATGCCACCTGCTGGCCCCTCTTTGTGCTTCTGTTTACTCTGCTTTTTATTTTCAACACCAAATTCAGATAGTACTAACTAATGTTTCTTCTAGATTTGTAGTTTAATTCTTTTTACATTGAATTAGTGAGAAAGACTTTTTGGCCATTTTTAAATTTGTTTTTAATTTGTCAGAGGGCATGTGCACTTGAGAGAGGGAGAAAGCACTCTCCATGGGGAATGGTCATATTCCTCCTCCATCTTCTCCCTTTTTAGGATTTTGGGGCATGCATGCACACACACCTGTCATTTTTCTCAAACCGTTGGGTCTGGGATGCAAATTACATGGCCAGCTACATGGAATGTAACCACCCTAACCACCACACCATGGGCTGGCCCCTTGGCCCAACTTCAATTAATCTCTTTTGAGCCCTTTCCTTGTCTAGGCCTTTCTGTAGGCCTGTTGTGTCTGTCCTGTCCTTGACAGGCCAGTATAGCCAGACAATCTTAGAAAAATTCAGACAATTTGAGAGACTCCCCTACCCATGATACCTGCCTGTTCCTGAAAATGAGGCACCAAAAAAATTGATTAGAAACTAGTATGATGGGCCAGGACTTGCCTGTGGGTGAGCAGTAGGGCCTATGTTTCGAGGGGCTCAAAGTGTGTACCTGGAGTCTTTTCTCTAGGATGTCAACTGTCCTCAGAGATCATTCATTCTACTACTTACTGGTTATAGGCTTGACACTGCCTGCCATGGGCCAGGACTGGAGAAAGTGCTGCAGATCCACACTTAAGGTGGCAAATTTTGTACCTACCTAATCATGCCCCAGAGTGTGCCAGCTGCCTGTTTTTCAGAGGGTCACCATCTGGTCCCCAGTGGAATCAGAAAGATTAGTATGTTTGATTAGATTTAGCAACTCTTGTACAGCATTTAACAACCAGGCTCCCCCTTAACTCCACCACACCCTCATGCTCCAGAGGATCTGGAAACTGATTCCTGAATCTCCTGGGTGGGTCCTGGGTGGGCCCTCTAGATCTTCTGTTTGCTTCTCCAATTGCAGACACTTGATCGCTTCTTTCGATTGGCAAAGTCAGTTCCCATTCACAGCTCCTTCTGTTTTCCTCTGGAGACATTCCTGATACTCTAATCCACTTGATTACCCACTCCTGTGCTCCTCACTCCATGGGTTTTTTGTTTTTATTCTTCCATTGCCATGTTTTGAGAGTAACAGAAGTAAAAGTGACACACCACCAACCATGTTTAAGACACATCACCCTGTGCTCCTCATGGACCTGGAAGGTAAGAGATGAAGCATTTTCAGGGAAGGTTGATCACAGAGGTATATAAGACAGACCCAGAGAGAATCTTCTTCTCTCACCTCCTTAGTTAATCACCAGTCAATTCTACTTTAAAATAGGACCCAACTCTCTGTTCATCCCTTTACCTCCTTCACTATTGACAAGGTCTAAATTACCTGGATTCTTGCTCTGTGGGATTCCTTTTGCCTCCTCTGACCCTTCTTCCCTGCTTTGCCCCCTTCAGTCCATTCTCAGGTCATCAGATGGAAAGATTCTTGCTAAAACAAAAGTCAGATGATGAGATTACTTCACTCTAACCCCCCTAACATCTTCTCATTTCACTCATGATAATATCCAAAGCCTTACCATGAGCTACGGGGAAAACATGATATGCCCCACCACTTTCTACCACTGATGCCCTCTCTTACTCTGCACCAGAGACACAAGACTCCCTGCTATCCTCCCGTCATATGGAGTACATTCAAGCCTCAGGACGTTTGCACTTGCTACTTGATCCCCAGATACCCCCATGGTTATGTTTCACTAACTCCAGTGCTCAGCTGAAATGTCAGAGAGGGCTCCAATGTTTTTTCTGTTCTGTTTGTGGTCTGAAAAGGCTCATTGGGCTTCCTGGGCTCTAAACACCCCATTGGTATTTCACTCCTAATAACAAGTCACATAAGTTGTTCTGACTTCCATTTGGAATCCATGAAGATTCTTAGGCCAATACCTCTTAACTCTAATGCCCATATGAACCAGAAATACACTACCAGTGCTTCTCATACTTTTACATATAGAGGAGTCCTCCGAGAGTCTTGCAAAGCATGGATTCTGACTTAGCAGACTTGGGACTGGGCCTGGGATTTATATCTCTAATATGTGTCAAGAGAAGGCTGAGGTTGCTTCTCCCTGGTCCATACTTGAAGCACCCAGGTCAAGATTGAGGTGCGGGTACAGATACACAAAGGATAGAGGCTGAGCCCTCACTCTCTGATCCACACTGTAGGTCAGTTATTTCATCAACCAGAGGCTGGCAGCTCTTCCAGTCCAATGATGCAACAGCTACGGCACCTGCTCCTGGGTGCCTCCCAAGGCTGAGTCAGTGGCTGGACTGAGATGAGAGTTCATGAGCATAACTCCTGGGCCCATGCCTGTGACCAGGCCTGGGGTCAGACTATCAGCAACTGGATAAGTCTGGAAGGTTCTTCTCCGCTCTGTAGCTCCTACCAACCACCCTGCCTGCTTTTCAACAGCCCCACTCCCCTTCCCACCTAACCCTAACTTCTTCCCTGGAGCCAGTTAGGTCCAATAGCCTTATCTTTAAGAATAGCCCTGGAGCCTTATAGGACCCAAGACTGACCTTGGCTGATGGTTCTCCAATGTCCTTCAGTGTTAAGAGACTAGGAAAAAAAGAAAAAGAGAGAGAGAGAGACTGGGAATCACTGCTCATGGCTGAGTTCCAGGGGATGGATGAGCAAAGACCTTGAGTCTGAGTCTGACAGAGACACTGGAAGAGTGAGATACGGCTTAATTTAGTAAAGGAGGCAAATTAAGCAAAAAGAAGGGCCTGCCCTCTCTGGAGAGGAGCACTTTTGAAGAAGACTCAGTGGATAGGAGACTGTCTCCAGCACCACCTTGGGAGGAAGGTGCTGAAAATGACAGGGTCACAAGAGGAAAGGAGCCTGGGCAAGCACAACATTCCCAGAAAACAGACACGTTCATCCAGGAACAATTAGATTGAAGGGGACACACTGGCTCCACAGAAAACCTGCAACATTTTACCGCCTGCCGGTAACAATGATTTCTCCTGAAGTTTTAGAATTGAAATCCAGCTCTCCAGTTTACACAGTCAGAGAGACACCTCAATCATCTGTTCCAATTGCTGATATTAACCAGAGAGAGGAGGCAATCCCTGAGCCCTTGGGAGGCACAACCAAGCTGGCATGGCAGAGGGCACCACAAGTCAGGACACTGGACCACATCCTCCCAGTGAAGAATTCCTCTAAGGTACAGTTTGTCTTCACTTTTTCAGTTCAGCCGGCTCTACCATCTATGGAGACCCTTCTCTGGTGAGCTGAGTAGGTCTTACACCATCAGGACCCAAACCCCACAACCGTGGCAGGACACCTGCTTGTGCTGGCTTCCTAAAGTGATTGTGATTTCTCTCTTTTTAGTGCAGTTCCTGTTACTTAATTGATGCACAGTTCACTCTTATTGAAGTTTGATATAGCATTGTAATTTAGGTAGTGTTTTAAAAACAGATTAAGTATTATTATTATTATTATTGCTTTAGTGTTTTTTTTTTTTTTTATTTTTCCTTTTGAGAGGTTTTTGCTATAGGGCGCATGCACTCACCAGAAAGAAAGAGAGAGACAGAAAGAGAGAAATCACCCCCCAAGGGGAATGGCCACGCCACAATCCCTTCTTCTCCATTCTCCTCTTGGGATCTTGGGCACACATGCACACACAGCCAGCATAAGTTTAAGTCACTGGGTCCAGGACTCAAACCATGGTTGACTACATGGGAGTCCAGCGACATAGCCATTACACCAACTGCTGGTCCCAATATTATTGTCATGAGTACATTTTTTCATCACTGGACCCTTTATATTACATAGTAAGTATTGTATTTTGATTTAAGGACAATCTCCCTATCATTTAAACCATCATCTAAGATGGATAGAGTCATATAAAACAATAAAGTACATTTCTATATGCTGTTATCTGTCATTGTAAATCCATACAAGTAACAATTTTTACCTGAAAATTTTTAATTTTAAAAATTAATGCAAAAACCTTGTTTACAAACAGCATGCCTTTCAAACTACATTATATGTTTATTAGATTAGTCCTAATTACAGATTAAATTTGGGAAGTTGACATTTGGCAATTTTTTTTCCTGTTTTTTAATTTTTTTCTTAATCTTTGTTGTTTTGTTTAAGATAATGTTTGTTATTTTAACATTTCTAAGTTTTATGTAGAAAAAAATAAGTTTTCCCTGATGCCAAAGACAAATCCACAATCACATAAAGCCCTTTGAATTATGTCACTCAGTACCTTTATTTATATAAAAACAAAGATGGTTGCAAGTTTAAAATTTTTTAAATGAAAAGGAAAAAATTGTATGTAGACGATTTTTTTGTGCAGAGTATATATCCACGTTATGTACACACATAAGAGTTGCTGATGTATGAGGCAAGATTCCAACTTAAAACCAAATGGTGCATGTAGAATTTGATGGAGGCTCAGTTTCTTAGACTGTGGTAGGGATGGAGCAAAGATGAGAGATGGGAGGGCCCCAGACAGCAATAAATGGAAGAAGCTGTTCCCATTCCAGCCCAGGGAGGAGGGAGGAATCGTGTCCTCTGAGCCCAGTGAGGACCAAGGAAAGTGGCTACCCATCCTCCTCCCATCTTCTCATTTCCTGTTGGCATACAGGCAGCTACAATGAGAGGGCCTGGGCAGTGACAGCCAGAGGAGTCCACCTGATGGGGAGAGAGCAGGTCAGAAAGGGGCACAGGATAAAGAGGAGTCCACCTGATGGGGAGAGAGCAGGCCAGAAAAGACCACAGGATGAATTCAGAGAATGATCAGCACATTTGAATTTATTTGTAGGAAAGCATGTCTTTTAATGCATTTATTCACATCAATTTATTTAGCAAATATATATAGGATCTGCACCATATTCTAGCACTGCATTTATTCACATCAATTTATTTAGCAAATATCTATAGGATCTGCACCATATTCTAGCACCATATTCTAGGGGCTTAGAATGAAGCAATGGAGATACTAACCCTATGAGGTGTAGACCCCAAGACCTTACATTTTAGAGAAAGGCAAGTTCAGAAATAAAGGACAAATAGTTGATATTTGCCTTGTAGATCTTTCTAGTACAGTGATGGGACAGGCGGGGTGATGAGTAGCCACCCAGGAGGCAACATTTAGCCTGAGATCTACAGGAAAGGAGGAGGTAACCTGGGAAGGACACAAGGCAGAGCATTTCAGCCAGAAAGTACAGGTAGTATAAGGCCCTGAGACCGGGCTTCTGGAGCCAGAGGAAACAGAGGGAAGGTGACAGGAGAGAGGAGAGTGTGGGATAGTGAGCTGGGCCTGCTGCATGGAGGTCATCTTTAATGTAGTGTCATAACTACCAGGAGTAGGGGCTTAGCCCTGAAGAGGTGGGCCCAAGGGGGAGAGAACATAAATGAATGTGTCTTCTACTAGGATCTTTTTGGCAGTAGAGAGAATGGAATATAGAAAGGAAGAGTGGGGCATAATTTTGGAAAGGGGCCTATTATGGTTTGGATAATGCTTTGTCTCCCAGAGGTTCCCATTTTGGAATTTGGTCTTCAATGTCATGGCATTTGGTAGTGGTGAGGCCTAGTGGGTGGTGATTGGATCATGGAGGCATTGACCTCATGGATGCATTAATGTTTATCACTTAAGACTAAGTGAGTTCTGACTGTTATAGGTTAGTTCTTAGGAGAGTGAGTTGTTGTAAAAGGAAAACATTTGCTCCCAAATTGCTCTCTCTGCATGCACCCATTAACCTCTCAACTTCTGTTGGCTGTGATGCCAGCCTCATGCCTTTGGATGAAGAAGGCACCAGAATTATGAATCAAATAAACTTTTTTTTTAATTTAAATTTTTTTAGAAATCACATAGTGTCAGGTATTTCTGTAAGAAACACAGTAATGGACCAAGACAGGTCCTTAAAAGAGTCTGTCTCTAGTATTCATTATGGAGGTAGGAAAGTGAGGATAGACCGGGGTTATGTTTGAATGTTTGTTGGGAGGTAGAAAAGAGGAATGAAACACACATTTAGATGTTTTATAACATCATTGTGTGTTGTTTGCCACTACTTTAAGCGAATTGTAATAAAATCTCTGCAGGGGAACCCTGACAAAAGTCAGCAAGGCTGCAGATGTATGGTACTAGTAAAACTTAGCTTTTCTGTAGAGGGAGTATGGCACAAAGCGCTTCTCTCTTGGACATCCATGTGGATCCCACAATACCTGAGTGTTCATGACCAGGTGCTCTCACCACAGGGGCTCTGGGATAGGCCCAGGTAGCACTCTAGTGCAGGGTCTGGATTCCTGGTATGGTGCTTCTACAACCTGTGTTGAGCTGATGTGCTCTTCAGGGGCTCCTAGAAGAATTACAAGTTTACTCTACCAAAGTGCACAGACATTGAACAAGGGAGACTCAGAAACTGCAAACACAAATGTGGCATGTCCACATTGCTGAAGTTCAGCTCCCAACTCTCCCTGCAGCTGGCTGGGATGTGTGGGAGGTCAGGTAAGGTTCTCTGGAAGAAGTGGCCCAAGAGTTGAATACTTAAGGATGAATACAAGGAGATTTCAAAAAGTTCGTAGAAAACTGGAATTAAAATACAAGTTTATTATGATGCAAAGATCTTTTTTTAACCCATGCATGGTTTTTACATACATTTTTAAAGATTCCTTATAGTCATATACAGTGCTTTTCAGACTTGAAGGGCACATGAGTCTTTGAAGATCTTGTTACTACACAGATTCTGATTTAGAATTTGGTGTGGGAGCTGAGACTTTGCTTTACTTCCAGGAAAGGCCTATGCTGGCCTGAGATGGGGAATAGTGAGGATCTGCAGGTAATTATGAGGCAGGATTCAGGGAAAAGGAAGGTACAGGGGCATTTTTGGCCAAGATGCACACAAGCAAAGACACAAGGGCAAAACAATTCTGATCTGGATAGGCAGAAGAGTTCCTGCAATTAGAGTTCTGGAGCTCAAGATTTAGGAGGCAGGACCAGGAGGCAGAATGGATTTATAACTTCTTCAGATGAGCTCTTCCTTATTATCTTCTCCAATTCTCCCATCTACCATGGACAATCCTACTCCCTGGGATACCTTATTTTTTAACACGAAGGACCACAGACTCTAGGTCACCTGGGAAACCATCACAGATGACCCACTCTGCCCAGACACAGGAACAGCTTTGCAAGGAACAAAGCTCTTTAAGAGGAATAGCCTGAAGACAAAGTTAATGGCTTATTCTTTAAAAATAATTTTTAAATTTAATTTTAAAGAATATGCATGTGCACACATGCATATGAGAGAGAGAACCCTTGACAGAATCTTATCAAGTTAGTCCTTATTCCTCAGCCCTCCAGCTCCTTAAGATCTGGGGTCTTCCAAGTGTGTACCCAGCGTGTTTTCAGGTTGATCTGGGGATCTGAACCAAAGTCAGCATGTGGCTTCCAGCCTTGTAGGGCACTGTGTTACTTGCCCCAGTGTCTGGGCCAAGTCAATAGCTTTAAACCACAAACTCATGTGCTCTGGATAAGCTCAATTTTCACATGAACAGGATGTCCAGTGGCTCAATTGTCCATGAATCTTAGTGGACACAGCAAATAAAAACATGCTGTATCCAGGTATTTGGTGACAAATGCGTATTTTTATCTCCTTTGAGGTAAAACAACAATATGTATTTTACTGTGTTTACCTCAGCTACACACACACACACATGCATAATAATGCCTCATGAAATCTATATGCTTTCTTATTTCCTTCTATAAAATTCTCAGTTAACTGTGACCACATCACACTAAGTAAAAGTTTCCAGGAAAGAAACTGCATGAATGGATTGTATGCACTTTTTCAAGGGTTATATGCTGGTTAGACTTTTTATTTAATTTTTTAAAAATTCATTCATTCAATTAAGATTTAACATGTGCCTTTTATGTGCCAGTCATCAAGGGTGGGACTGTGGACAAGATGCTCAAGGTCTTGGTTTAAAAGAGCCAAACTTGACCAGGGGTCATCAATCACCATGGACTTGTGGACAGCAGAGATTCCCTAATGGTTTAAAAGAGCCAAACTTGACCAGGGGTCGTCAATCACCATGGACTTGTGGACAGCAGAGGTTCCCTAAGAATCCTCTTCAGCTTAGTTTTCCAACAGCCAGGGAGGGGATTCACCTTCAGCACAGCA
The DNA here is from genome assembly GCF_000334495.1 of Tupaia belangeri chinensis. Lineage (NCBI taxonomy): Eukaryota > Metazoa > Chordata > Mammalia > Scandentia > Tupaiidae > Tupaia > Tupaia belangeri. The sequence goes on from NW_006159650.1 coordinate 3,224,002, forward strand.
TGATCAGGGAATTTATAATTATAGCACTTATTAGGACAGATTACAGAGCTAGACAAAGCACACTGTTAAAGGAAGAGCAAAATTAAAAAAAAAAAAGAGATTAAGCATTAAAAAAAAAAAAAAAATTAAAGAAAAAAAAAAAAAAAAAACCACACAGAAGGAAAAAAGCCTTGAATTAGCTGGCTCTTCTAAGACTTAAGGAATCTTGGGACCAGCAGTTAGCATAATGGCTATGTAGCTGGACTCCCATGTAGTCGAACGTGATTCGAGTCCCAGACCCAGAGGCTTAAACTCATGCTGGGCATGTGTGCGTGTGTACCCAAGATCTCGAGAGGAGAATGGGGGAGAAGGGATTGGGGCGTGACCATCTCCCTCCTCCCCCAACCCCCACCAGGCAGTGATTTCTCGCTTTCTGTCTCTCTGCCTCTCTGTCTTTCTGGCAAGCACATGCTCCCTATAGCAAAAAATACTCTCCAAAAAAAAAAAAAAAAAAAAGGAATCTCCATGACTGACCTCTCAGGCATTTTTCTCAGGAAGACACTGGTCATATTTTCTCTCATGAGCCTAGAGCTGTGTGTATGGCCAGGAGGCAACTTTGCAAGTCAAAGGGCATCGAACTGACTTTGGGCAAATGACTTAAACCCAAAAAGCCTCAGTTTACTTATCTGCAAAACATGAATAATCATTCTTACCTCACAAAATTGCTATAGGAATAAGAAATCATACTTATGTTGTGACCAGCAACCAATTCATAAAAAGGGGTCATTCATGGTGCCAAGCCATTCCATATTACAACCTGGGGCAAAAGGAAAATTCAGAAATACTCATTCTCTTTATTTATAATTTTGTTATCTTATTCATCATGACTTCATTGCATTAATTTTTATTTCAGAAATATGACATTGAAATGTTATCTGTCTTAATTATTGAGATTTTTGGAGATCCTTAATTTTTGTTTTAATTTTGGTAAAATACACATAACATAAATTACCATCTTATCCATTATTAAGTGTACCATTTAGTGGCATTAAGTACATTTACATTGTAATACAACTATCAAGACCATCCAATTCTAGAACATTTTCCTTTTTTCCAACTTAAAACTCTATAACCTTTAAGTAGTTATTCCAATTTCCCTCTCCCCCAGTACCTGGCAACCATCATTCTACTTTCTGTGTCTATGAATTTGACTATTCTAGATATCTCACATCAGTAGTATTTTTTCCTTCTGGGTTTGGCTTATTTTGTTTAATGTACATTTATACTGAAACACGTGTGAGAATTTTATCCTTTTAAAAACTAAAAAGACTTGTGCCCCTCCCTGCTCCATTCGGACACCTGTTCCAGCGAAGGGCCTTACTGTATAGCAGGCCTCTGGTGGCTAGAAGGCTGTACGGATGGGACCCGTGGATCATCTGCTTCCCCACTTGTCTTAGAACTCTCAGAACTTTGGCATTATCTATAGTGTGTGGTGCACATTGAAAACCTGAATAGACCCATAACAAGCCATGAGATTGAATCAGTAATAAATAACTTCCTGACAAAGAAAAGCCTGGATCCAGGTGGCTTTATTTCTGAATTCTACAAAACTTAAGGAAGAGTTAAACCCCATCCTACTCAAATTATTTCTGAAGATCCAAAAGGAAGGAAACCTCCCAAATTTATTTTATGAAGCCTTCATCATCCTCATTGCCAAGACAGATAAAGACATGACAAAAAAGGAAAGCTATTGACCAATATTTTTGATAAATATAGATCCAAAAATTCTCAGCAAGATACTTGCAAATTGTATTCAACAACATGTAACAAAGATTATTCATCCACAACCATGTAGGCTTTATTCCAGTGATGCAAAGGTGGTTCAACATATGCAAGACTATAAATATGATACATCATATTAACAGAAAGAAAGATTAAAAACCATATGATTATTTCAGTCAATGCAGAGAAAGGATTTAATAAAATACAATGTCCCTTCATGATTAAGACACTCAGCAAAATTGGTATAGAATGGTCATTTCTCAACACAATAAAAGCCATATATGAAAGACCTATAGCTAACATTACACTGAATGGGGAAAAGCTAAAATCTTTTCCACTTAAAACTAATACTAGACAGGAACCGGCAGTTGGTGTAATGGCTATTTCACTGGACTCTCAGGTAGTCGACCATGGTTCGAGTCCTAGACCTGGTGACTTAAACTCATGCCAGGCACATGTGCATGCTTGTTCAAGATCCTGAGAGGAGAATGGAGGAGAAGGGATTGTGGTGTGGCCATCCCCCCTGAAGGGTAATTTCTTGCTTTCTGTCTCTCTGTTTCTCTCTGTCTTTCTGGTGAACTCACATGCCCTATAGCAAAAACCTCTCAAAAAAATAGTAAAATAATTTTTAAAAAATACCAGGCACAGACAGAAACCCCTCCCACAGTTGGAGGAATACAGTTAACTAC
>NW_006159650.1:3226724-3240865 GCF_000334495.1 Tupaia belangeri chinensis
ACCATAGCTAAAAAATGCATAAGATACCTCAGGATAAACCTAAGTAAGTCAAAGACTTTTACAAAGAAAATTATAAAAATCTTTAAAAAGATATTGAAAATGACATTAAAAAATGGAAGGACATCCTGTGTTCATGGATTGGAAGAATTAATATAATCAAAATGGCAACTTTACCTAAATTAATCTACATATTTAATGCAATTCCAATCAAAATACCAGAGACATTCTTCACAGATCTAGAAAAAAACAATCATAGAATTTGTCTGGAATTATAAAAGATCTCATATTGCCAAAGCAATATTGTGCAAGAAGAATGAAGCGGGCGGCATCCATTCACCCAGCGATTGACATTTGGGTTTCCACCTTTTAGCTATGATGAATAACGCTGCTATGCATACCAGTGTGCAAATACCTATTGGAGTCTCTGTTTTCAGTTCTTTTTAGTATATACCCAAAGTGGGACCACTGGGTCATGTGCTGATTCTGTTTAATTATTTTTTTCAGGAAATGCCATGCTGTTTTTCACAGCTGCTACTTGGTTTTACAAGAGTTCCAGTGTCTCCACATCCTTGCCAACTCTGATTATATGGTAATATTGTTTTGCTTTTTGTTTGTTTTTTAAAGTTTATATATTTCTTTCTTCTATTAGCAAGGTAGACAGAAACATAGCCAAAGCCAAAGACAGAGACAGAAAGAAGGCATTCCAACAGGGTCCTCATTCTGCTGTCCATCTCAGCTTCAGTTAGCCCATATCATGGACATGCAATCAGTAATGTGGTCAGAGAGGTCACCAGATGTGAACCGGGAGTCTTCCCACGCAGATCAGCTTCTCAGAATATTGCATTACCAGGGCACTACATTTTCTCTTCTGTTATTTTTTTATTTCTATTTATTTATTTATTTATTTGCCATAGGGCATATGTGCTCTCCAGGGAGACACAGAGAGAGAAAATGAGAAATCATCCCTCAGGGGGGTTGGCCCTGCCACAATCCCGTCTCCTCCATTCTCCTCTCAACTTTCCCCCAACCTCTTAAAGAAAACTTACTTTAGCTAGGCCTTCTGGATGTGAAGAGGTTGATATTGTGGGATAAAGCAAGTAAGAAATCACAGGGCTTGTAAATACCCATTTGTTTCAAAGAGATTATAGGAAAGAAATGCCTTTTGGAAACTGGAAATGACTTTTTGAAATGGAGTGAATGACTTTAGGAACAATACACATCCATGTTCGTTCAGTGGGTTGGGAACAAGGAGAAAGAAGGGAAGAAGGTGTTGTGCCAAACTGGCATATTCAGAAGACATTCCCACATGGCAACCATCATTTTTGTATGCGTTTTATTCCTCACCACTGTACACACATATATAGCACGTATAACGGGCAAGCCAATCCTAGTTTGCAACATCTAGTCTTCCTAGATGTTAGAGATTACCAATGTACAGCAAAAGTAGAGTTAGTACAATATATTATACAATATGCTGTACTATTTTATATATTTTATCTCAAAATTCCTAGGAAAGATTTTCTTCTGGAAGCTGGCAGGTGGCGTGGTGGTTAAAAGTGCTGGACTCCCACACGACCAACCATGGTACAAGTCCCAGGCCTGATGGCTTCCTTTCTCACTCCCCCCCCCCTCTCTCTCTCTCTCTCTCTCTCTCTCTCTCTCTCTCTCTCTCTCTTTCTCTGTCTCTCTGGTGAAATTGGAAAATAATACTACTAATAAATAAAGCTAAAATAAAAATAATTCCTTAAAAAAATATATTATCTTCTGTAAATGTGAGCATTATGTAGTTTATTGGGTTGGTGGAGAAGGGAAGGATTCCAGGTTAAAATGTTGATATTTTGAAGACTCTCTCGAATTATAAATATTGTTACATGTGTGCAGTTTGTTCAAGACTGCTATGTATATAGTAGACAAATAAGCCCTTAGTTGAGACATCTAGTCTACTTACATGTTTAGATGTGCTCAATATATGTTAAATATGGAGGTAGTAAAACATCACTTTGTAAACAGCATTTTGTTAAAATTCATAGGAAATATTGTCTTTTGAAAATAGAATTTGTCAAACCATCTCTGAGCAATATCGAATTGTCTCAAGAGACAATACTCGTTCAAAGGTTTGAAGGAGATGGTAGGGACTAGGCTAGAATGCTCCTATCTACATGACTTTTTAAAATAGCCTTTGCTAAATGTATGAAGTTGACTCATTGTTACTGTACATATAGTAAAAATGTCAGTCTTCAAAATTTCATGGAAAAAAATATATATTGTGAAAAAAATGTATAAATGTGTTTTGTTTGTTTGTTTGTTTTGGAGAGGTTTTTGTTATAGGGCGCATGTGCTCGCCAGAAAGACAGAGAAAGACAGGGAAACAGAAACCGAAAAATCCCCCCCTGGGGGGATGGCCAAGCCGCAATCCCTTCTCCTCCATTCTCTTTTCAGGATCTTGGGTACACACGAACACGCGCCCAACGTGAGTTTAAGCCACCAGGTCCGGGACTTGAACCTGGGTTGACTACATGGGAGTCCAGTGACATAGCCATTATGCTAACTGCTGGTCCCATAAATGTGTTTTTTTTAACATCAAAACAGATATGTAATTTAATTCTATTTTACATGAACTTTTGAAATAGCCTGTATGTTAAAAGTAGGGGGATAAAGTAATGCTTTTAAAGTTTTTTGTTTTGTTTTGTTTTTATTTCATAGTGGTAGTTGCATTAAGGAATGGGATTATTAAACTTGATGTTCTGGAGAGTAGGCGGCCTGTTCCTTGAGTATGGGAAGCATGAGGGGAGAAGGATTCAATACACATTAGTAAGATGAGTTCAGATTATCTAATCATTGTTCTATATGTAAATTTTAGTTAATACTGCTGTATGTTATAAAATAAACAACTAGTCCAAAATAGTCAAAAATAGAGGTAGTAAAAGAATTTGTTATAAATCTCTCTTTTCTTTCTCTTTTTTTTTTTTTTTGGAGAGGTTTTGCTATAGGGCACGTGTGCTCGCCAGACAGACAGAGAGAGACATAGAGACAGGGGGGATGGTCACGCTGCAATCCCTTTTCCTCCATTCTCCTCTCGGGATCTTGGGCACGCACGCACACATGCCTGGCGTGAGTTTTAAGCCGCCGGGTCCAGGACGCAAACCGTGGTCGACTACATGGGAGTCCAGCGACATAGCCATTACGCTAACTGCTGGTTCCCCTTTCTCTTTTTTTAAAGACACTGCCCTGGAGCCAGCAGGCGACATGGTGGTTAAGGGCACTGGACTTCCACATGTTCGACCCCAGTTCAAGTCCCAGACCTGGCAGCTTGTTTTCTCACTTTCTCTCTCTCTCTCTGTCTCTCTCTTGTCAAATTTTAATTAATTATTTATTTTAATAATTTTTAATTGAAAAAATAAAGCACTGTCCTGCTATGTTAAGATCCTTCTGCTTCAGTTTCCTAAATAGCTGGGGCTACAGGTGCACATCAGTACACATAACTTTTTAGGGTGGGCCAGAAATTGAACCCAGACCTTCCATGTGGCTTTAGCTTGTCAAGTAATACCAGTGTTAACTAGTGTACCTTACCACAACTCGGCCTATAAATGTTTTCTTGTTAGTTTTATAGGAAGGAAGTGACTTTTGTTAACCTACCTCATGGAGCTAGATGTAGTTTCTGTACTCAGTCACTGGGATGATGGAATAAGGAGAAAAGGAAGGATAAAGGGATGGGTTCTTTGCTAACATCTGTATATCTAGATCTTAGGTTATAGCCATTGGTCTATCTGTGCAGTTTTGGTAAACCATCTATTTGTTGTGGACAAACATTCATTATTTTATAATATCTAAGCTTTATAGATCTACTGAAGTGACAATGTAGGAGAGAAAATAGAGATAGTGATTTAGCCAATTTGTAAGTATCTTTGTTATAATTGACAGAAAAGATAGATCTTGGACATGGAATTGCCAAACCACCTCTGAGTAGTGTGTATATATCGAGGTTTATTCATGAGGTTGGCAGAGGAGAAACAGAAGGGAGTATAAGGGGAGAGATGGATTCAGATGTGCTCATGTTTACATGTTGAGGATAGCCAGATATTGTGTGTCTCTCTTGGCTGTACCATACGAATGCACTGAGTGATTAAATGGAAACATCCTGCTGATGTTCCAATAGAAGTGACAATTCTCTTATAAACACTATACTTAAGAGTACTCTTCTACTTTATGTCTTACTTTAAATTAAACATTATGAGAATACAATTTTTGAATCATAACTGCCAATATTTTTATCTAGAAGTCTGATGCCATTTTGATCTTCTGTAAAATTTTTGACCCCCCTAAGAGGCATAATTGCATTGTTTTCTAGCAGATTGAATTGGTATAGTGTATTCTTGGTTATCAAGATGGTCAACACTTGGAACTTTGAACTGGTATATATTCATGATGTGTGGAAATGTATGATGTGTACTGTTTAATCCCAATCAGATAAAATCAGATGTTGTGTATATACACAAACAAGACCTCGGAGGACACATCAAACTAAACTGTGATTGATATTGTTCTTTGGTTCTTGTGTTTTTTAGTTTTCTATAATGCATATGATATTTTTTAAATAAATATTATTTTAAAAACCTGAAAAGACAAAGAGAGGTGGGTGTGAGTTTGGACAGGCAAGGGAAGGAGGAGCTGGCATCCCTGGCTTGACAGTCCCACACTGTACCCCCAGTGACCTGGTCCAATGGGAAAACCCAGTTTGAACACACATTTTCCTCCAAACTAACCAAGAAACTAATCCCCGAGTCACCAGGAAACAATATAGATCTTTCTGGTTTCTAAGGCAACTGACTTAAACTCCAGGCCTTTCTTCCTTTCCCTGCAGCAATAAGCTAGTAAGAGAGGTTGCCTCGTAGGGTGAGGGAAGAGGGAGTGAGTGAGTACTTGAACATGTTTAGGAAGGCACATGACAGAGTACACTCCTGTCTTAGTCCATTTACGCTACTCTCATAAAATATTGGCCTGTTGGAAAAGTTATGATGCATTTTTGCAAAGAAAAAATGCATTGTGACTATTCTGACTACCCAATACATTAGGCTGGATAAGTTCTAAATAATAAAAATCTATTGTTCTGGAGTCTGAGAAGTCTAAGGTCAAGATGCTAGCAGATTTGGCATTCTGTGAGAGTCAATTCCTCATGGATGGCAACTTCTCTGTATCTTCACATGGTGAAAGGGGTGAACAAGCTCCCTTGGGCCTTTCATATAGGTGTTGGTCCCTTTCAGAGGGCCCAGTGGACCTACCTGTTCACACTATTGCATTGGAGATCAGATTTCAACATAGGAATTTGCAGGGGATTTGGTGAGAGTGGGGGTTGTCAAAGACATAAACATTCAGACCACAGCAGCTCCCAATGTTAGCTGGGGGTGGTATCATCCCAGAGAATGTGGTTATACCTAAATCACCTGCAGAAGTAACTCAGATGAACCTGAGACACTGCTCCTTCTGGACCTGCCTCTCTTAGAGCTATTCCTTCCTACCCTTCATCCTCCCACTCCAGCCTCTACCAAGCCTCCTACCCAGGCATCTTTCTCATGGATTGTCATTTGGCCTTCAGGTCCCTTTTCCTCACTGGCGTAACCCTGTATAAACCCACTAAAGGACACACAGAAAGGTTTCTCCCTCTCTAGACAGCAAAGAACAAGGTTATCTTAAGGCTAAATTCATGTGAATGGGGTTTCCCTATGTGACTAATCTGAAGAAAGTATTACATCTTCAGAAAGGGTCAGAAAGGGTCAGGGAACCTCGTTACTCTAAATCTGCCTTATGGAGCCTAAGGGTTCTGGGATATAATCAGGGAACCCTGCCTCAAGAGTGAGACGAGGATTCCAAGGCTGCTGCCTTCAGGTGCTGGCCAGCTGGAGTAGGAGTACCATCCAAGGGCCCTGGTGACATCGCACAGGTAGAGGTGACCAGCTCCAGCTGCTCATCTGATTAATTGGCTCGAAGAGGCTGGTCTCTGGAAGGAGTTTCTATAGACCATTCCCACCCCTTCATTTTTCAGTCTCAGACCTTTTAGGTGCTCAAGGCTGTTGCAATAGTTTGTTTTTTTGTTCCTTTTTCTTTTCTACCTTGTTTTTCTACTATAAGATATCTCAAAGGTGGATATAAAAATCAAGACTAATATGATAATCATTATTCACTGCTCTTAATAGTAGTCTATGTTTAACCCCAACACTTAGGAAAATGATACTCTTAAGTCCCATTGCCCTTTTTCTACCTTCCCAAACGGTAACTGTTCTTACAAATTCAATATTCATTATGCCCATCTATAATAATGACAATAATAATAACTAAATTTATCGATGTCTTCCCATGTGCTATACCCTATCCTAAGTAATCTTTCAGTGTTTTTCAGCTCTCTTAACATCCCCATGAGATGGTCATTATTACCCTTATCCTATAAATGAGGACATAGAAGCACAGAGCCATTAAAAATTTTGCAAAGGCCATACATTGTGTGAGTAGCCAACAGTATTCCAACCAAGGCTGCTGAATTTCAGAGCCAATACATATTTTTTCTTTTGAAACGTAACATACCAAATTTTTGTTCTTATTTCTGTATAATCTTTAAAACATTTTTTTACATTTAATCACTGAAATACCACACAAAATGAATTTTCCCAGCATGACTACACTGTATATTATTCCAGTCAACAACGTTACCATACACATTATCATGAACAGATAATTTTCCATTTTTTCTGCTTTCATGCTCATTAAATGTTTTCCTTTTTTCCCCTTAATTCCTTCCCTTCTGGCCCCCTTTGACCACCTTCCTTCCATGCTTTCTCTGTATCCACAGTTCAGAGCCCATATTCTTTTTTTTGGAGAGATTTTTGCTATAAGGGACATTTACTCACCACAGAGACAGAGAGAGACAGAAAGTGAGAAATCACTCCCTGGGGGCATGACCACTCTGCAATCCCTTCTCCTCCATTTTCTTCTCAGGATTTTGGGCATGCATGCACACACACCCAACACTGAATTTTAAGCCACCAGGTCCAGGACTCAAAACACAGTCTACTATGTGAGAGTCCAGTGATGTAACCATTACACTATCAGAAGGGTCTTAGATCCCTTTCTTTTTCTTTTCTTTTTTAAGAATTTTTGTTATAGGGTACATGCACTTGACAGAGAGACAGAGAGACAGAAAGTGAGAAATCACCCCCCCAAAGGAGATCACCACACTGCAATCCCTCCTCCTCCATTCTCTTCTTGGGATTTTGGGCATACACACTTGCCCTGTGAGAATTTTAAGCCACCAGGTCCAGGACTTGAACCACTGTCAGCTACATGGGCATCCAGTGAATCATTATGCCATCTGCTGACCCCAGAACCTGTATTCTTCTTCTTCCTTTTCTTTCTTCTTTAGAATTAATATTTATTTAATTCCATTTGTTATTATTATTATTTTTAATTTGACCAGAAAGAAAGGGAAAGCAAGAAAGCTTTTAAGTCACCAGGTCCAGGACTCGAACCACAGTTGGCAATGTGGGAATCCAGCACCTTTAACCACCACGCTACCTGCTGGCCCCAAGAACCCATATTCTTCACTACTAGGAAACTGGTGATTTTATACCATGAACATGCATTCCAAATGAGCCCATCAGCCAACCAGAAAAAGTGCAAAATTCCTTTGCATTTTAAAAGCTTTTTTGAATAAATATCATCTTGTGTGGGTTCTCCTGCCACTAGGATTTTGTGCTCCGCCATCCTTATTGTCAATCATGTTGGCAGATTTGGCTCTAGTTGATTCATTTGAAAGTCTACAGGGTTTCCTGGTAGACAAAGCTCCCCACCGATCAACTCCCAAGAGACCCAGTGGACTGTTTCCCAAACCTCATTTCTGTGGCACCTGACCCAATTGATTTCCTACTAAAGGACTTTGAGAGAAGACTTCCTCCTGGGGCACTGAGAATCAAATGCAATGAGATACCAGGATAGACCAGACCAGTGGAGGAGTAATACATCATGGTCTACCTCAATCCACAACAGATTCAAGGGGCACTCGGATCGTGCACGCTACAACTGTAAACTGGCCATGTGACTGCATACGTGGTCAGGGCAAAGTGGACGAAGGTAGCATGACAGAACATGAAGAAGGTTAAAATATTCCATGTAGGTTATGGGACTTTTCTAAGAAGTCACACCAAGTCCCACAGTTAGCCCCAAGGTTTCTGGGCCAGCAGAAAAAGAAACAAGATCAGGGATGAAAGATTCTCCTTCCTTCAGAGAAACAAATTTTAGTAGGGTTCGGTTTTCAATTTTAGTAGGGTTCTGTGTGTGGACCGTGGAGTGCCATGTCTTCATGTAACTTCCTCACACTCTGTATAAAAATTGGTCAGCCCTGCTGAGGGGAGATGTAAGCTCCCCTGCCCCCCAGCAGGGAGTCCCTCCACTCAGAGTGCATCTGGGCTGTCTGCTGTTTCGGCATCATCTGCTTGTGCTGCTCACCCACTCCACTCTAAGAACAGGAACTGAGCGGTCTGCACTTCACAGCCCTCTCAGGAATGCAAACCAGATCAGAGCAGGCTCTCAGTTGAACTTTCAGGCTAAATCAGGCTTCTCAGTAGGCAGGCAGATTCCCAGTGGTCTTCTGGACCACCCTGTCTACATAGGGTGACAGTCCATGGAGAAGCTGCCTGTGATCAGGATCTGTTCTCCACTCTCCCATGCTCTTCTGTGGGAGGAGTAATTACTGCCTCTCTCCAGCTCCCCTTTCTTGGCCAATCTGGAGCCATAAAACATCTTAATATGAGGCCACATCCATTCTGTAAGGAGTAGGTAAGCCCCTTTTAAAAGACAGCCTCTGCCAAGATCTGACATGGGTGCCCCCACCCCCACCCCAATCTAAGCTTGGGTTTTAACATCCATGCTGAGAGGGCTGCCCTCTCGGTCATCCAGGGCCCTGTGCTGTCCAGTTATTTTCAGGACCCATGTGAGTCCAGGTGAGTCAGGCAGGAAAGATGTTCTTCCCAGGCCACTGGTATGGGTAGAACACAACCTCCTCCTGAGTGTGTGTGACAATGGCATGCCTTCCACCCCTCCTCCACTGCTAGCAGGGCAATCAAAGGACAAGGTCACACACTCTGGCCAGGGAACCAATCCATGCCCGCTCATAGCAGCTGGTCATTAAGACCTGGAGGCCAGGGTTATAATCTTACAGGCTGCTCCCACCTGGAAGGTGGCCTGGCTTGTTTTCAGGGCCAGGCATAGTTTACCCAAAGGCTGTTTGGAAAAAGGATTTGTTACTTATCATTTTTAAGCTGTGTGGGTGATGAGGCCGGGAAGTGATAGGTAGGGACAAAGTGGGTTGGGTTGTTTGTTGTCTCTACTCCCCCACCCCCCACCCACAGTAAAGACAATGCTGCTAGAGAAATATGAAAACTAAGTTGTTGCTTCAGAGTCCAAGAGAAGAAATGCTGGACTTTCTCAATGATTTTTCAGGTCATATAAAAGATGCTGAAAACACATACCAAATTAGATCAGTTCAGGGACTGGCAGGTGGTGTGGTGGTTAAGGACACTGGACTCCCACATGACTGACTGTGGTTCGAGTCCCAGACCTGGTAGCTTGCTTTCTCGCTTTCTCTCTCTCTCTCCACCTCTATCACTCTGTCCCTCTCTGGTCAAATTGAAATAAACAAATAAATGAATAAAAGTTAAATAAAATAATTCTTGGGAAAAACAACAACAACAACAACAAAGATAAATTGACAGGGGACCCAAGTCAGTTCCTATGGGACCAAGACCAACATGTGGCAAAGCGCACAGCCCAACTTCCCTGGATTAAAACTGCAGGCGAGAAAGCTACTGGCTTACCACTGTGTTTTCTCGGGTCCTGAGAGGGCCATCGCGCTGGTTTCTGTTGCTGTTGTTCCTTGCTGGTAGTGGCTGCGTTATCTGAACCGAAAGGACCACTACAATCTCATAGGGAAGAAAACTTGGAGAACATCAACAGTTTTCAATACAGACACTGTAAAAAGTTCCATCCTCCAAGCCCAAGTAAACAGCAAGTCACAGCAGGTTCCCACGTCTATGTTTCCCTTTATTGGGTGCCCATCAAAGCCAGGCCCTGCTCTGTGTTCTACATCTCTAGCTGACAATCCTCATGCTAAACAGGATTTAGACCATCTCTTAAGATCTACTCTGTTAACAATTAAGTATGTAATACATTATGATTAAGGAGATGGTCTAAATATAATGTCTATACCCCTTCCTCTCTCCTCCAATTTGCCCATGTTCAGTCTTAGTCTCTGTTGGCCTTTTTCCTTGCATTCTTCCTTGTTCCTATCACTCTTTCTCTTCCGTTCTCTTACCCCCTCAGTCCGGTTTAACTGCCCAACATCCATCCCAATACTGCACAGACTAAGCACCTTGTTGGGCACTGGGCACATGGATTTACAGAATGAAGGACAAAAAACAATCATCTTAATAGACAGAAAAAAGCATTTGACAGAATTCATGCTTTCATGATAAAAACTCATAACAAATTAGGTATAGAAGAAATGTATATCAACACAATAAAGATAATTGATAAACACACAGCAAATATGCTCAATGTAAAAAAGTTAAAAGCTTTTTGTCTAATGCCCACTCTCACCCCCTTTTTTTTTTTCTATAGGATGTGTGTGCTTGCTGGAGAGAAAGAAAGAGAGAGAGAGAGAGAGAGAGAGGGAAAATGAGAACTCTCCTTCCCAGGAGGATGGCCATGTCACAATCCTTTCTCCTCCATTCTCCTCTCAGAATTTTGGACACAGCATGTTTTTCAAGTTACTAGGCCACACAGCACAGCCAGCCATGTGAGATCCAGTTACCTCAACCTATGTGCCACCTCTTGGCCCCATGATGTTTTGATATACATATCAAACATTATGAAGTGATTTTCATAATCAAGCTAATTAAGGTATTCATCACCTTACATAGCCACCTTTGTGTGTGTGTGTGTGTGTGTGTGTGTGTGTGTGTGTGGGTGAGATCTCTTAAGATCTACTCTGTTAACAATTAAGTATGTAATACATTATTATTAACTATAGTCACCACACTGTGCATTAGTTTTCCAGAACTTATTCGCCTTATAACTACAAGTTGGTACCCTGTGACCAACATCTCCCAATTTCTCAGGCCTCTACTATAGCCCCTAGTAACCACCCTTTAACTGTTGGTTTCTGACTTCAACTTACTTTAATCCATATATAAGTGAGGCCATGTACTGTTTTTCCTTCTGTGTGTCGTTTACTTCTCTTAACATAATGTCCTCCAGGCCTGTATTGTCACAAATGACAGAATTTCCTCGTTTTTAAAGCTGAATAGTATTCCACTGTGTATGTGACATTATTTTTATTCACTCATCAATAGACACTTAGGTTTATTCCCTATCTTGGCTATTGTGAATAATGCTGCAATGACTATGGGAGTGCAGATATCTGTTTGAGGTACTGATTTAATTTTCTTCAGATATATTCCCAGAAGTAAGGTTACTGGATATGGTAGATCTATTTTTTAAATAACTTATTTAATTTTATTTATCATTATTATTATCTTTTTTAAAATTTGCTACAGGTCACATGTGCTCACCAGAGAGAGAAGGAAAAGTGAGAAACCAAGCCACCAGGTCTGGGACTAGAACCACAGTTGGTCATGTGGGAGACCAACACCATTCACTGGTCTCAATAGATCTATTTTTTGAGGTGGGGGAGAGATTATGTTTATTCTATTAGCAGACTAGTATGTATTTTAAATTTAGGATTTGTAGCAGTGAATAACTCCTCAAATCAAGATGTATATTTCATACTATTTTTTTTCTTTATTCATGATAGAACATGTGTGTGTACATGAGAGAAAAAGTAGGAGAGGGAAGCTCCATAGAGTCTGGTCACACTGCAATCATTTTCCTCCAGTTCTCTATCTCTTTGGATCCTGGGCAACCGCATGTGCCCGGCATGTTTCGGGCCAACCAGGTCAGGGATCTAAACCATGTTCACCATTGGTTCCCAGGACTGCAGTTTGGTATGCTTTCAACTTTACTAGAGAGGTTGAGCCTGGTGGTTCTATTTTTAAGTGTTTGAGGAACCTATTTTCCATAATGGTTGTACTAATTTACATTCCTACCAACAAGTACACGTATTTCTTCCACAACCTTGCCAATACTTGTCTCCCATCTTTTTGGTGAATTGTTTGAACATGTATGAATTGATATCTCTCTGTGGTTTTTATTTGCATTTCTCTAATGACTCGCGATGTTGAGCATCTTCTCATATATCCCTTGGCCATTTGTATATCTTCTTTTAATGTCTGTTCTGGTCCTTTGCCCATTATCCAGTTAGGTTATTTGTTTGTTATTGTTGTTGTTGTTGTTGTTGTTATTCGGTTGTTTAAGTTCTTTATGTAGCTTGACTATTAACCCCTTGTCAGATGTATGGTTCTCAAATATTTTCTCCCTTTTTATACCTTACCCTTTGGTCTATGAATTGTTTCCATTACTGTGCAGTGGTTTTTTGTTTTAATGTAATCTATTTGTGTATTTTTGCCTTTGCTCTTTGTGCTTTGAGGTCATATCTAAAAAGAAATTGTCCAGATCAATGCCATAGAGACTTTGTCCTATGTCTTTTTCAATATATACACACACATATATATATATAATATGTATCTTCTTTTTTTATACATGTATACATATATATTTTTTCTTTTTTATTTGACTAGAGAAAGATACAGAGAAAGGGAAAATGAGAAAGCAAGTCATCAGGTCCGGGACTCAAACTACGGTTGACCATGTGGGAGTCTGGTGCCCCAACCATCATATCACCTACTGGCCTGCTATATCTTCTTACAGTTTTATAGTTGAAGTCTTATATTTAAACCTTTCATTCATTTTGAGTTGTTTTTTGTGTATGGATTAAGATAAGGACTACTTGGGAGTCTGGCAGCATAACCATTATACCATCTGCTGGTCCCCACCACCCTGCTTTTTAAAGGTTTTTGCCATAGCTCGTATGTGTGCACTGGAGACACAGAGAGACAGTGAGAAGGAAAGTGAGCAATTACCTCCTGGAGGATGGTCATGCCACAGTTCCTTCTCCTCCATTCCCCTGCAGTTTTGGGCATGCATGCACACATACCCAGTGTGAGCTTCAAACCACCTGGCCCAGTTCTTGAACTGCTGTTGCCATGTGAGAATACAATGCCTTAACCACTATGCCACCACTGACCCTATGTCATTTTTTTTTTCAAAGACAGGGTTTCACTATGTCATGAGCCTTCTGCCTTAACTCTGGCATAGTTGGGACCACGGTTACCTCCCATGTGGTCCCAGCTTGCTGAACACAGTACCATAGCAGCTTAGGCATCCATAACTCGGCCCAACTATTGTAATTTTGAAGTCATAATGAATGGAAGAGGAATATTGAGATTCCAAAACAGGAGTTGTGTGATCTGAAACATCTGTGACTTCGATTAGTGATGAAATCATGGGTCCTACTAATGCTGCTATAAACTATTATAATCCATTCAATAACTGAAGAGAGAACCTGATATCAGTTAGAAGTTAATGAAAATAATATGTATTTTTTCTCACTCAAGTTCATTTTTGGACCCTGAAGTGTCATCCGTCTAGGTTTTGCCATGAATGCTTGGGGTACCAGGATTCAGAAGATTAGAAAGAACATACACCTTGTTCTCAGTTTCAAAAAACATTGAAATTTTTAAATGTCAGAAAGAACTCTACCATTTTCCTCTCCTTCTTGAAGTCCTCCTAAAAAGAATGTATGAAGTGACAAATTTTTCAGGGAAGGTAATTTTCTCCCAAGCTTTTTCTTTATTTATCTGATTATTAAGTTCAAAGATAGTCTAATTTCTTAAAGGAAACCCGTGGGAGGAATAGTTTTGAAAATGTCAAATCCAAAATGAGTCTGAAGAGCCTGGTCCTGAGAAGGCTCTGAGTCACCAGCAGCAGCCCATCAGGAGAACTGGCACAAAGGGACCTGCCAACCCTTTGCTGCCACTCACTGTTCTATGGTTGTGAGGCTGTCAGTGAGGTTTTTCTGAGGCTCTTTTTTTCCCTACTATCAAATATATCTCTCTTGGGCTGCTGCTCTCTCCAGCACT
>NW_006159650.1:3240896-3263936 GCF_000334495.1 Tupaia belangeri chinensis
CAGGTGCTGCATGCCACATCCTATCTGGGAGGTGGCTTCCCCAGCATTCAGTAGTGGCAGTACCATATCGGGTCTGCCCTGCATCTCTGCTCCTTCTCTTGTATTCTGGAAACAGTCCTTCTCAAGCTGGAAATGACCTCCATATATTAGGCCCCATCCTCAGCCCCCACCAGAAGTTATTAGCAATAATAACAGAAGAGGGCCTGAGATCAATGGAGTCTCATGAGCACCACTTCTCTGCCCTCTCATCCCACACCAGCTCCCATCACCCACCTTTATAAGCATTTATGGCTGTAATTTTATTATTAGTTCCAATTATGGCCAATTTGCGACTCATATTTGAATATTTTATTCCTACTATTGCTGAAATTTCAAGTCTGAATCATAAGGTTAAGATGAATGGCACCTAAATATAAAAATGTCTACAACATTATTGGGTGCAGAAAAGCAGGCTATAAAAAATACATGAACTATGATCATATTTGAGTAAAATGTATATGTTTATATAAATGTAAATATACACATACACAGAGTGTCATTAAAAAAACAATTAAAAAAAAGATGAATGGCACCTGATAGACTAGAGTAACTGTGAAATGAAGCTGAACCACAATTCAGTTCCCCATGCCTCTTAAATATTGAACTTTGGTCATCAGACAAAATCTTGGAGCTGAAATAAAGTCTCTACCTAGTCTAGCTCCATTGGATTCTCTGGATGGGAAAGAAGGCAGCTCTTGCCCATCTATTAAGATTTACAAGAAATAGTCTGGACATGAAAGATACATTTCTTTGCCCTGGTCGAAGTTACTGCCCAGCTGTATCAGTCAGCTCTCTGAGAGAGACAAAGGGTGCAGGAAAAAGTATCTGTAGAATGTAGGACTTCCAAAAGTCTCCAGGCCTCCCCAGAGAGGTTCAGACCTGATTCCTGATTGAAAATGCCAAGAGGAGTTTCCAGGTACAATTTTCACAGCAACCCCCCTCACCCCCACCCAATTCTTGAGATTCCTTAACATGATAGTTGGCAAGAAACTCCCACCCAAATTCTTGCCTTACCACCTATCCTGAAGCCCCAAATAGCTTTGTGAGCTGCCATATTCCAAGTCAGCCCCACTTGGTCCTCTACTCCAGCTAGAGCAACATGTAAGTCTGCTTTTCCACTGGGGACTCCCACAAACATTACCCTTTTTGGAGGTCCTAATTCCTCCCAATGCTACCACTTCACTGGACTCCAAACTCTCACATGAAGAGAGAAGGCCACTGGCCACACCCAGGCCCTGGGTGAAGGATGAATAAAATCAGAAGTAATCAGGAGCTGGGAGATGGAGATGGAGTCACCATGGCAACCTGTTTTCCAGCCATCACTCTCTGTACCTTTGCTTGGTTCAGACCTTCTTCCAGAATGTGTGGTCTGAGTCTCTCCACATCCTGCAATGTGAACCCAGGCAGGTGTATTTACCCAGGTGCCAAGGCAGGGTGGGACATTGTTCACAGTGCCTGTATTGGATTTAATAGTCTTTCCACCAAATTCATGTCTGCCCAGAACTCAGAGTGTGGTCTTATGGGAAAAAGGGTCTTTTCAGATGTAATTAGGATAAAGACCTACTGGATTGGTGGACCCTAAATACAATGACTGGTATTCTTTTTTTTTTTCTTAATTAATGAATTCATTTTAAGTTTGCTATAGGGCACGTGTGCTTGCTGGAAAGAGAGAAAACGAGAAATCACTTCCAAGAGAGGCTGGCCATGCCACATTCCTACTCATCTATTCTCTTGGAATTCTGGGCATGCATGCACAGATACCAGGCATGATTTTCATACTGCCAGATCCAGGACCTGAACCGTGTAGTCAACCATTTGAGATCCAACTGTCCTAACCTCCAAGCCATCTTCTGGCCCAACTGGTATTCTTTTCTTTTCTTTTCTTTTTTAAAGAATTATTTATTTTTAATTTTATTTACTCATTTACTTATTTTATTTTAACCAGAAAGAGATACAGAGGAAGAGAGAAAGTGAGAAAGCAAGCCACCAGATCCAGGACTTGAACCATCATTGGCCATGTGGGAATGTCCAGTGCCTTAACCACACACCACCTGCTGGTCCCCCAACTGGTGTTCTTATAAGGAAAAAAAAGAGAGACACAAAGGCACACAGGGAAGAAACCATGTGAAGACGAAGGTAAGAATGGTGCAGTTACAAGCCCTGGGACACCAAAGATGGGTAGCAAGCACAGGAAGCTGGGAGAGAGGCATAGGAAGCTCTCAGGAAGAGCCACCCTGCTATCTCCTGGACTGCAGGCTCTGCATCCAGAACTGTGAGAGGACACCTGCTGCTGCTTTAAACCACCCAGTCTGTGGTAGTTTATTAGGGCAGCCACAGGAAACCCATCCAGTGCTACACAACACTTCAAAACATGCATTGCAGCATCTCAAAGCTGGAATCCAACCAGCCTGAACCTGTAGTTGAAAGAATGATGTATATATGTCTGATATCCACTGCCCATATTTAAGGAGGTGGCACAAAGCTAATAAGAAAAACAAAATAGAAAAATGAAGCCTCTCCCATTAGATGTTTATTTTATAAGTAACCTCTAGGAAATGTCCTGGTACAACATCAGGGCATGAGGCCTCTGACGAGTGACACTGGTTCATTGAAACCTGATAAACACTGCAAGATGATATGTAAGAAGAGTCCTGGTGTGTGTAGTTTACTCTGCTAACGCAGCAGGGAAGATCAAATTCAGCAGAGGAAAGGTAGGGGCAGACCCACCTTTACTACAGCCATCATCTTATTTCCATGAAAGTTTTTGTTGGGGGGTGGCCAAGGAGGTTTGGAGGTTCTGGAGACTGACCTCACTTCTGTGAAGCTCCTCTCCTCCCTCTATTAGTAAAAAGATGAGCTTAAGTCAAACCCACTTGGAAACAGTCCATCCATGTACTGTGTGAATTGGGTTCTTGAGGTGAGCAGTATTACGAAGTGTGGTGAGAGGTGACAGGAGGTACAAGGACATTTAGGATGTGACTCTAATCCTCCCCAATCATGTTATGTTACTGGACCCAACTCCTAGTACATGTGAAACAGAGTAGCTGAGCACTGCATGTAGATGATCTGACTGCAGAGGACCCTAGTCACCTGGTAGGAAACACTTCCCTTTGGAGACAAAAGGACCATTGAAGTAACTTTGTTCATGTCTGTAATCCTGCATCTGCCAGGACCTATGGCTCATGGGCATGGGGCACCTTCCTGTCTGAAGGAGGACAGTCCCAGGATTTGCTCTGTAAGGTTAGCCATGAGTTCACCAAGAAATGGCCTCATCCTCATGTTGTCCTCCTGGACCATCGATGAGACAGTCTGTCCCTGTGGTGGGTGCTTCCTCCTGCTACATCCATCTCTGAGTGAACAGCAAAGTCTCTCAGTTGCCATTGAGACACAGAAGTCAGGTGCAGCGAATGGTGTCAGACTGGTCATTGGTCTCCTTGGCAGACATCCAGTCGAATTTATACCCATCAGAGATCAGGCAGAGGAAGAAGGAAACTGTAGTTAGTCTCCTTGGCTTTGATGATAAATTGTTTTTAAATTACAGCAAATGCAGAATTAAATTTTGAAGCTTTAATTCTTTTTTTCTTTTTTTGGGGAGAGGAAGATATTTGTGATAGAGTACATGCATTCACTGGAGAGACAGAGAGAGACAGAGAAACAGAAAGCAACAAATCACCCCTCCCCAGGGGGATGACCACTCCACAATCCCTTCTCCTCCATTTCCCTCTCGGGATTTTAGGCATGTACACACATGCACCCAGTGTGAGTTTAAAGCTACCAGGTCTGGGATTTGAATCACGGTTGACTACATGAGAGTCTAGCAACATAACCATTATGTCACCTGCTGGTTCCAGAAACTTTCTTTCTTTTTAGGGTAAAATTTAAAAGGCAATCCTGAGATGGAAACATAACCATTATGTCACCTGCTGGTTCCAGAAACTTTCTTTCTTTTTAGGGTAAAATTTAAAAGGCAATCCTGAGATGGAAACTGAACTTGAACTGTGAAATATTGCTTTCCTTGACTAAAACTGAAGATTTTTTTGCTGAGACTTCTCCCTCCAGATTCATTTCTAATGGGTAGGGCTACCTCTGTCTCCTTCTCTCCATTTCTTTCTGTCTCTCTGTGTCTCCCTGTGACTTTTTAATTTTTTTAAGGTAAAGTATTCTCTGGGCTCTCAAGCCCCTCCTTTATTGTGCTAATCGGTGCCTTTCCCCATTTTATTTAGGAAAAGCACAAATGCAGGCAAGGCCCATCCTGAGATGGATACTGAAATTCAGCTGTGAAATATTGCTTTCATTTTTTGCTTTTTAAAATTAAAATCTAAAGTTTTTTATTATCTTTTTCTTTCTCCTTTTTTATTTGTTCTTCTTATTTCCTCTTCTCTGATTCTTTTCCTTTTTTCTTTATCTTTATTCATTGGCTGCTCAGTCTCTATGCACTAAGTGTCTAGACAGCTCCAAGTGAACAGGATCCAAACATCTGAATATGATTAGGGTCAGACTATTCCTCTATTCCCACTGAATCTGATGAACAAAGAGTGAAAATGGAACAGAAGAGAGATTGCAGATCACCTCCTCCTGCACGCCTCTGGACGATCAGATTGAACTTCAAGAATTAGGAAGAAATGCACCATCCATCAGATGACTAGAAATCACAGAAAGCAAGAAAATACCTCTCTTATATGAGAAAGCAAGTAAATACCTCTCCTCCCAGGGAAAAGAATAACTCCTCTTCATCCACAGACAGTTCAATGGAAATCATGGAAATAGCTGATAAAAAATTTAGAATATTCATAATGGTGAAGCTAACAGAGATCAAAGAGAAGAGAGACAATGAACTGCAGAAGAGAAAGGTGAAAGGAACTACGAGTTCCAGGAGGTGAGGAAATTCTTGCAAGATCTAAAAGAGGAACTACACACTTTGAAAAAGAATCAAATGGACCTGTTAAAGATGAAGGCTATAATACAGGAAGTCAAACTCTCCCTTAAAAGTATTAAAAGCAGACTAGGTCATACAGAAAATAAAATCTCAGACACAGAAGAGAAAATTGCTGGCCTAGAAAAATCCACCACAAAGACTGAGAAAATTGCTCCCTAAAATGAGAATAATATATGAGAAATACTAGATATCATCAAATGTCCAAACATCCATATAATTGGCATCCCAAAAGGTGAAGAAAATAATAAAGGTATTGATAATCTGTTCTATGAAATCCTGCAAGAAAACTTTCCAAACCTAGAGAGGCACTCAAAGATCCAGTCCCAAGAAATGCAAAGGACCCCAAATAGAATCAACCCAAGAAGATCTTCTCCAAGACACCTTATACCCAGCTTGACCAAAACCACAGACAAAGACAAGATACTACGATTGGCAAGAGAAAAACATCAAGTTACCTAGAAAGAATATCCCGTCAGGCTAACAGCAGACATTTCATTGGAAACAATGCAAGTGAGGAAATAATGAGAAAATACATTCAAAGTATTACGATAAAAGCAATTTCAACCAAGAATACTGTACCCAGCAAGATTATCCCTCATATGGGAAGAAAACACAAGGACATTCTCAGATAAACAACACCTGAAAGAATTTATCAACACCAGACCAGACCTCCAAGAAGTTCTCAATGGAGTGCTATACCAGGAAAATTAAATACAGACACACAGAAATAAGAGTTCAAAAACTAAGAAAATGGCCAACTTAATGGTAGGGACAATTCTGGAGTTGAATATTATATCACAGAATTTAATCAGGGAGATCAAACCACAACAGAAGATAAAGTACATGAGACTAAACTGGTGAAATAGAATTTTATGACTTTTTACTAAAACATTGCTCATTTTCTTCTAGGCTTGGTTTTCCAGTTTTAAGGAATTTTTTTCCTATCTTGAGCTGTTGATAGGTCCATATACCTACTACTTGAACAGAATTCCAACCTGTTTCCTGGTTTTAACTTTTAAGTAAAGTTCCTTAGCATTTCTTTGATTTATTAAAGCTAACACTGCTTTTCTTGAAATTAAAAAATATATTAAAAATATCTGTTTAATAACCATAGTAAGCTATATAGCATCAGCCAGGTGCTACCTTATAGTGTATTCATTCTACTCAGAGTTTCACGCCTAAAGTCAGACATGTATTCAAAGATATGTATATACCAGATGAACTTGCTATCAAAAGTAGTTCGATTATTTAAGAAATTTTGTGAATCAAAATGTGAGGGGGAAAAAGAATGGAAAACAACTGTAGACACCTGAGATAGTGTGGGAGGAGGGTGGGAAATGGCAGAGCATGAGAAAGATGGGGAAATACACACACACACTCACACACACACATACATATATGAAACTAGAAAAAGAAAATTATTTACGATAACGTGTATGATTAAGCCTCTATGCAGTATATTCTGGATGGGAAATCACATTCTGTATGCTGTGACAATGCTCAGGAAATGAATGTAAATTAATTAATTTTTAAAAAGGTTTCAGAAGAAAATAAATAAATAAATAAATAAATAGCATTATGACTTGAATTTCAGTGACAATGTCATTTTGTAGTATCCACTACCTGCACAAGATTCAAGTCCAAAGGGTCAACAGTCTTCTTTTTTTCTTTTCCTTCCCCTTCCTCCTCCCCTTCTTCTTCCTCCTCATCTTTTAACAATAGAGAGTGTGTGCATGTGTGCATGAGAGAGACAGAGAGAGAACACCCTCCAACAGGGTCTGATCACTTCACAACTTTTCTCCAATTTTTCACCTCATAAGGATCCTGGGTGTATATATGTGTGTCCTTGGCATGTTTTTCAAGCTGCTAAGACTAGGACTTGAATGCTAATGAGCCTTATGGGATCCAGATTCCTCTGTACATCCCTGTACCACTGCACTATGAAGTTGGCTCTATTTTTTTCTTCCTTTCTAAGGTATAATGGCACTTCTACTATGGGTATTCAAATCTTAAGTGCACTGTTTAATGACTCTTATGTCTATAGACACCTCCAAGAACAAGGTCTAGAACATTCCCAGGCCCAGTGTCCCTTATCTGTCTATACATATCTCCTGATCCTTTAAGTAACTACTATTCTGACTTTAGTATTATATGTTATGATCTGGGATTTACTTGGTTCTGCTCAACACAACATATGTGAAATATCCTTTCAAGGAGCAATTAGTTTATTTTTTTTCATTTCTTCTATTTTATTTACTTTTTTTTTTTTTGAGAGGTTTTGGCTATAGGGTGTATGCACTCGCCAAAAAAATAGAGAGAGACAGAGAGACAGAAAGCGAGAAATCATCCTCCAGGGGGGATGGCCACGCCGCAATCCCTTCTCCTCCATTCTCCTCTCAGGATCTTGGGCATGCACACACACACACGCGCCCAGCATGAGTTTAAGCCTCTAGATCCTGGACTCAAACCACGGTCAACTGCATGGGAGTCCAGCGACATAGCCATTATGCCAACTGCTGGTTTCGTCCCTATTTTTAAAAATTTCTATGCACTATTCCACTGTGTGAATATATCATAAATTGTTTATTTCAACCTACCATTAGTGGACATTTGGGTTGTTTTATGTTTGGACTGCTATAAAGATTCTAGTACCATTCTCATACACGTCTTTCAGTGCCCATAGCTCTCCTTTCTCTTGAGCGCATACTCAGAAATTGCCAGATCATAGAAATATATGTTTAGCTGTAGTAGATAGTGCCAAACTGTTTTCCAAAGGTGTACCAATTCACACTTCAACCATCAATGTGACAGCTCTGACTGTTGCCCATCATTGCCAGTGCTTGGTGTTGTCAGCCTTTTTAATTTGAGCCATTTTAATGGGTTCATGATGTGTTTTCCTGTGAGATTAATTTGCATTTTTTTGGTGTATAATAATATTGGGGCAGTTTTTTCATTTGCTTATTAATCACTTGAGTGTCTTCTCTTGCAGTGTAAATATTTTTGGCTTTGCAAGCTATGTGGTCTTGTCTCAACTACTTAACTATCCTGCTGTATAGCAAAACCAGCTAATGATAACCTGTGAATAAATGAGCATGGCTTTGTTCCAATAAAGCTTATTTATCAAAACAGAGTGGGTATGGCATATTTGGTCTACAGGACCAAATATGTAATGCATCCATTCAAGACTTTCTCCATTTTTAAATTGAGTTGTATTTTTCTTATTGGTGTGACTAGGTTCTCTGTTCATTCTGAATCTCACTTTTGTATTCTTTTTTATTTATCTTGTCTGGAAATGAAAAGGAATCATGATTATTCCATTAGATCCTTCCTATAGCTTGCCCTTGACATTTCTTCTATAAATTCCCCAAGAAATGAGATTACTATTGTCACAGGGATTTCCCTTCTGATATACCCCAGAGAGTTGTGTATTACCATCTTCACCCCAGTGGTACAGTGTGGCAGCAACAGCCCAGAGCCCTGTGCTCCCCTGCTGAAACTTTTGGTGAGTGTCTCCATGTCTAACACAGGCTAGGTAAAAATTTGCCCTGACTTGTTAAAATAGACAAGAGTTTCCAAAATGAGCATAAGTTTAGTGTGATAAGGAATGCATATATCATCAGGAATTTTTTGAGTTGATAGAAATTTTCTGTTCCTTCAGATCAAAGACAGGCAGAATTAGGAGACCTGGTAGGAAATCTTTCATTATTTGCCAAATGCCAACAGCTGGAGATAGATCGATAATGGAATTTAGGGGAAATTGCCCAAGTTTGGGGTTGCTTCTCTAGCAAAATTATTATTATCCTTGCATTACAAAGTTCTTTTTTGGTATATAAGATACCAAAGGGAGCAAAAGCCATGCACGACAGGGTGCCAGATACTCTGTGATTACTCCCTCTTTTGAGCAAACATTGTTTTCTTATTTTTCAGCAAAGTTCAGAGTGGCCAAACGAATTAATCAAGATTAGAGATTAAATAACTGATTAAGCCAGAAGTGCTCTACTCCCAAACCCACGTTCTTCCTTACTGGGCCTTACTCAGATTTCCCCTTATGAAGGGGAAATAGCTAAAAGGGCTATTATTGGAAACCTGGTCAAGACTTTTCACATGATAGATGGACCTAGGAGTTGCAGAGGGAGTCAAAGCACTCACTTTACTCTGGATTCCCTCAACAAGTTAGCAGCACAGCTAGGATGAGAACCCATATTTTCTAAATCTAGTCTTATTCATAGCTCTTCTTTATTTAAAAACTTTGACTTTATTTTAAAATGATCAGAAACAAAATGGAGTCATTGATGTCAAACCTGAAATAAATGAAAAGACCATGGAAAGATAGTTCTTACATTCATTTGCTTAATAACAAGACCTATCGTGAAAGATGCTGCCAAAACCATAACTGCACAGAAAAGCACTTCTGTGAGGGCATCTGTACAGCAACTGCCTGTCCAACCTTGGACTAATGCCATGCTTGTTATAGATTTTTGTATAATTATATGGGGATAATTATTTCAAAGCAACTTCTGTTACTTTCCTCATTTTATCTTTAAAAACTCTTGTCTTATTTTGCTTCTCTGGCTATACCTATAGTCCACCATGGCATCATATATTAAATTATAATGCCCTGTTTGCTCTCAGATAAACTTTTCTTGGGGGGGGGAGAACCTCTCTGTTGTTATTTTGGTTGACAACTATATCAACCATAATACAAGCTGTATAAAAACAATTTATTTATGGCATTACTTCTAGTGTCTTGAAATGCTCCACTTTTTGAACAAAGGAACATAAGAAAATAAGCAGTAAGTGTTCAGTTATATCCTGCAAAGGTCTTTTGGTGCTCTTTTACTCCGTCTCAAGTCTGCATTCAACACAGAGATAGTTACTAGATGTCCAAACATCAGGCAAGACCCAAGATCACATCGTCAGGCCTTTTTTCCTTGTACATAAATAAAATTGGTAAATATACAACAGTTTGTTTCTTTTACAGTTACTCTAATCATAGAAAGATACAGTAAAGTTTGGGAAATTATGCTTGTTTCATCCAGCTTGGCCTTAGAATGCCAATTATCCATATTTTCCATTTTTCCCTGTTTGAACTTTACAGCTCCTTAAACACATTGTAAAGTTATTCTTAATCTCTGAATGAGGGAATTTATCAAACCTCCACTGTTTATTCTTAGGCAACTAGCAACATAATTTCTGAAAAAAGACTTACAGGACTAATAAATCTGTTCATGTCATTTTTCTAGCAACATCTTACTTCTTTATGCATGTTCTCATTTCATACCAAGCTTGGTTTACAGGAAGATTAGGTAAACAGAACTCTTATGAGTAATTAGTATTCAATTAGGCCACGATTTCTTGTCTCTGTGAGTCAAGCCTCTTTTTCCAAACTCTGGGAAGAATTAAGTAGGTCAGGCCTCTGTTTACAAAGCAAGGCCCAAAACGAACTTTCTGAGGCATTATACAAGTTACAGATAACTTGGCCAATGTTTCTAATGACTAGACATCAAGATAAAGCTACTCAGTATTTTTTGCTGGTCCTTACTACTAACAATGATGGCAGCAAGACTGACCATGCTGTGATCTAGGTAATTTTTCTCTGTATTTGTCCTGCGGGAGATGTAACAGCCCACCAGCATCACCAAGAAGCTTCATCTTTTTGTTTATTTATTTACTGATTTATTTTAATTTGACCAGAGAGGGACAGAACAAGAGTGAGAGCAAGAGCGAGGAAAGAGGGAGAGAGAGAGACAGAGAAAGGAGGAAAGTGAGAAAACAAGCTGCCAGTTCCAGGACTCAAACCACAGTGAACCATGTGGGAGTGCAGCACCCTTAACCACCATACCACCTGCAAGCCCAGAACTTTATTTAGATACATAAGGAAGGTCATGGCACCACCCTTTGTATTAAAAGGTCATGACCTTATTCTTATCATCAGCCCTACTTCACATGACAAACCTGGAATGAGAGCCTGTCTACTGACAAGTGTTTGTGCCTGGTTTAGTTTTCCCAACTTTCTATTACAAAAGTTTAAAATATACAGAAAAGATAAAAGGATATAATGAACATTTGTATATTCACTACTTAGGTTCAACAATTATCAACAATTTGCTGAACCTTTTGAAGGTGAGTTGCAGGCTGGCAGTTGGCATGGTGATTAAGGGAACAGGACTCCAACATGGCCGACCCACGTTTGAGTCGCAGACCTGGCCACTTGCTTTCTCACTTTACCCCATCCTCACCCCCATTCTGTCCCTCTCTGGTCAAATTAAAAATAAATAAATAAAGTTAAATAACATAATTGAAAAAAAAAAGGAAAGTAAGTTCCACTTTAAGTATTTCTGCCCATATTTCCTAAGAATAAAGACATTCTCTATAAACATTATAACATTCTCTATAAACATTATAACTAAGAATTTCATTTAAGTTATCAAAGTCATTGCAGTAAAATTATTCATAATATTTCCTTATTATACTTTTAAAGTCTATGGGACCTGTAGTGATGTGTCTTTTCCTTCCTGATGTAGTTTTTATCTTCTCTTTTTTTCTGTATAGATCTAATTACAGTTTTATCAAC
Organism: Tupaia belangeri chinensis; assembly: GCF_000334495.1. NCBI lineage: Eukaryota > Metazoa > Chordata > Mammalia > Scandentia > Tupaiidae > Tupaia > Tupaia belangeri. The sequence goes on from NW_006159650.1 coordinate 3,252,446, forward strand.
TTCACTGAATTTTTTTTGTGAAAAACCAGATGTGGGCTTCATTCATGTAGTTATTATATATAATTTTTAGTTTTTAAATTTTATTAAAGTCTAGCTTCATGTTGATTATTACTGTCTTCCTATTTGGAGATTTAATTTGCATTTTTTTCTTTTCTAGTATCTTCAGGTGAAAGTTAAGATATTTATTTTATCTGTATCTTACAAATTTTGATATTTATTTTAGATGTATCTTACAAATTTATTCTTATTTAGTTCAAAACATTCTTAATCTTCCTTGTGATATCTTCTTTGACCTGTGAGTTACTTAGAAATATGTTGCTTAATTTCCAAATATTTGGGGATTTTCCAGCTTCTTCTGTTGTTGACTTCTTACTAAGTTTTTTAAAGAATGAACTTTATTTATTTTAATTTCACCAGAGAGAAACTTTTAAATTCACTACAAAAATTATTAGTAAAGGAATGAAGAGATTTCCAACTATACTTGTTAAAGAATGATTTATTTATTTAATTCCATTTTTAAATTATTATTAATTTATAATTTTGACTAGAGAGAGACAGAGAGAAAGGGAAAGTGATAAAGCAAGCTGCCAGGTCTGGGACCTGAACTACAGTCAACCATGTGGGAATCCACCGCCTTTAACACCACGCCACCTGCCGACCCCTCCAACTATAATTCTGATTTGCCTATTCTTCCTCCAGGTTTGTCAGCTTTTACTTAATTGTTGGAGTATACATTTAGAATAGCTATGCCTTTGTTATAAATCAACCCTCTATCAATATAAAACATTCTTCTTCATCCCTGCTAATAGTCCTTTTTCAGAAGTTTATTTTTTCTGATGTTAATATAGGTAGTCTTGCTTTATGGTGATTATTGTTTGCATAGCATATATATTTTCATCCTTTTAGTTTACTGCTTTTTATTATCACATTTAAAGTGTGTTTCTTGTAAGTTAAACACAGTTTTGTCTTTTGTTTTTTACTCTCACAAGCTTGTACTTTTTTTCAGAATTATTTATTTAATTTTATGTATTATTACTGTAAAAAATTTATTATAAGGCATGTACACTCACCAGAGAGAGAGAGGAAAAGTAAGAAAGCCAACCACCAGGTTCAGGACTCAAACCATGGTTGCCCAGTGGGAGTCTAGCACTTTAGCCACCATGCCATCTGCCTGCCCTACAGGCTTATAATTTAATTGGGGTATAGACCGTTAGATGTAAAATTATGTAATTGTTAGGATGATTGAGTTTAAATCTACCATTTTGCTATTCTTTTTCTATCTGTCCCACACTTCCTTTATGTCTTTTTTTCCCTCAGTTTCAACTTTCTTATGGATTAGATGTGTATATTTTTTATTATTCTATTTACATAAACTATTGACTTTTAAACTATACTCTTTGTCTTATTATTTTAAAGTGATTGCTGTAAGATTTATAATATTTAACTTCAACTTAGCATAGTTATACAGAAGTATTATGCCACTTCATTTTAAATGCATAATTCTAGGAACACTATACATCTATTTTGCCAGCTATTCTGTGTGCTATTGATGTCATGCATTTTATTTCTCATGTAATTCTAATCACGAAATGTATTTGCACTGAAATTATCTTTTAAAGAAAACTTTTTAATGAGGCAAAAAAATCGTATTTTACAATAAAAATGTCAATCTTAACATTTTCTGCTATTTTGTATAGATTGAAATTTCCACGTGTTTATAAGTTATTATTTGAAGGACTGGGTTTAAGTTTATTATAATGTAGGTCTCTTGGAAGTGAGTTCTTGTTTCATGTTTGTCTGGAAAAAATTTTCTTTTATTTTTGCATTTCTAAATGTTTGCTTATTTTGTTCATTTTGGAAAGTGCATGCATGAGGATGAGAGAGAGAGGGAGAGAGAAGCACCCTTAACAGGATTTGGTCACACTTATCCTGACCTCCAGCTTGTCAAGATCTCTGGCAAACACCTGGAGCATTCCAGGTAAACAGAGTGAGGACTTGAACACACAGTTAGCCATGTGGCTTCCAGCCCTACAGTATGTGAGGGACTGCATCACTTAGGCTGGGTTGTGAAAAGATTTTATTTTGCCTGCATTTTCCATGAATATACAATTATAAGTTAACTGAACTTATTTTTTATCTACCCATTTATAATCACCCTCAAATTATCATTTGTCTTCTTGGCTGCATAGTTTCTGATTAGAAGTCTGAAGTCATTCTTACTTTGTTCCTTTGTAAATGTGTTCATTTTCTCTCTTTGCTTTCAAAAAAAATTATTACTGCTTTTTAGCTATTTTGTTATGATGTTTCATCGTGGTGTGTGTGTGTGTGTGTGTGTGTGTGTGTGTGTGTGTGCTTATCTTACTTTGGGTTTGCTGAGTTTTTGGATCTCTGGCTACATAGTTCTCATCAAATTTGAAAACATTTTAGACCTAAGTTCTTCAAATATTTTTCGGTCTCCCCTTTTTCAGGGATTTCAACTACTGTTAGGTTAAAAAGATTTCATGTTTTTCCCCAATCCCTGAAGCTCAATTCATTTTTCCTTCAGTATTTTTCTTTCTATACTTCATTTCAAATAAATTCCATTGTTATAACTCCAAGTTTATTGAATTTTCTTCTTAGTATCTAATCTATTATTCCTTTCACTGTATATTTTTGAATTTCAACCATTATATTTTTCATCACTTAAAGTTCCATTTGGCTCTGTCTCCTCACATGTTTTTGTTTTCTTTTAAATATTTAAATACAGCTATAATGCCTGTAGTAATATCTTTATGGGCTGATTCCATCATACTTGTTATTTTTGATTTGCTTCTAAGAATTGATATTTCTCCTAGTTATTGGACACTTTGGAATTTGTGTGTTCTTCTGTTTTAAAAATAATTACTTATTAATTTATTTATTTAATTCCATTTAGTTATTATTATTTTTTTCAGTTTACTAGAGAGAGACCGAGAGAGAGAAAGAGAAAGGGAGAAAGCAAGCCGCCAGGTCCAAGACTCAAACCATGGTCGGCCATGTGGGAATCCAACGCCTTTAACCATCACGCCACCTGCTGGCGCTGTTGTTCTTCTAATTTTGGGTAGGATCCTATAAATGGTATGTTTTAGGGTCTATATTTTGCTATTTTTCTTAAAGAACATGGGGTTTTGTTTTAGAAGGCAGCTAAGTTACCCGATCAAACCAATCCCTGTGTTGCCTGATTTTAAGCCTTGCTAGAAGAGTCTAGAATAATTTCACTTCATCAAGAATTCAGTCTCAACAATATGGCTTTACTGCTCTGGAGTACTTAGTGACTAAGCCAAGTTGTCATGAGGACTCTCCATTATAACCAGTCAGAATTTAAACTTTGGGGCTAATAGGTGGTGTGGTGGTTGTGGTGCTGGACTCTCACATGGCCGACTCCAGTTCAAGTCCCAGATCTGGAGGCTTGCTTTCTCACTTTCTGTCTTGTGAGTGCACGTGCCCTGTGGCAAATTAAAATAATAATAACAAATATAATTAATCATCGTGGTGTGTGTGTGTGTGTGTGTGTGTGTGTGTGTGTGTGTGCTTATCTTACTTTGGGTTTGCTGAGTTTTTGGATCTCTGGCTACATAGTTCTCATCAAATTTGAAAACATTTTAGACCTAAGTTCTTCAAATATTTTTCGGTCTCCCCTTTTTCAGGGATTTCAACTACTGTTAGGTTAAAAAGATTTCATGTTTTTCCCCAATCCCTGAAGCTCAATTCATTTTTCCTTCAGTATTTTTCTTTCTATACTTCATTTCAAATAAATTCCATTGTTATAACTCCAAGTTTATTGAATTTTCTTCTTAGTATCTAATCTATTATTCCTTTCACTGTATATTTTTGAATTTCAACCATTATATTTTTCATCACTTAAAGTTCCATTTGGCTCTGTCTCCTCACATGTTTTTGTTTTCTTTTAAATATTTAAATACAGCTATAATGCCTGTAGTAATATCTTTATGGGCTGATTCCATCATACTTGTTATTTTTGATTTGCTTCTAAGAATTGATATTTCTCCTAGTTATTGGACACTTTGGAATTTGTGTGTTCTTCTGTTTTAAAAATAATTACTTATTAATTTATTTATTTAATTCCATTTAGTTATTATTATTTTTTTCAGTTTACTAGAGAGAGACCGAGAGAGAGAAAGAGAAAGGGAGAAAGCAAGCCGCCAGGTCCAAGACTCAAACCATGGTCGGCCATGTGGGAATCCAACGCCTTTAACCATCACGCCACCTGCTGGCCCTGTTGTTCTTCTAATTTTGGGTAGGATCCTATAAATGGTATGTTTTAGGGTCTATATTTTGCTATTTTTCTTAAAGAACATGGGGTTTTGTTTTAGAAGGCAGCTAAGTTACCCGATCAAACCAATCCCTGTGTTGCCTGATTTTAAGCCTTGCTAGAAGAGTCTAGAATAATTTCACTTCATCAAGAATTCAGTCTCAACAATATGGCTTTACTGCTCTGGAGTACTTAGTGACTAAGCCAAGTTGTCATGAGGACTCTCCATTATAACCAGTCAGAATTTAAACTTTGGGGCTAATAGGTGGTGTGGTGGTTGTGGTGCTGGACTCTCACATGGCCGACTCCAGTTCAAGTCCCAGATCTGGAGGCTTGCTTTCTCACTTTCTGTCTTGTGAGTGCACGTGCCCTGTGGCAAATTAAAATAATAATAACAAATATAATTAAATAATTCTTAATAAATGAATTTAAACTTTTCTCTTTCCTATACAACCTGATACTTAGTCAGTTTACAATTCTCCAGTCATTTCTTGCCCGTATTTGTTGAAGTTCACTTGGCACGGGAAGAGTCTAATACTCAGCAAACACTCTAGGTGACCTGTAGATTTCTCCAGCTGTTTTTTGTTTTTGTTTGTTTGTTTGTTTATCTTTAATTTGTCAGGTGACACATATGCTTACCAGAGAGAGAAACAGAGAGACACAGAGACAGAGACATATGGAAAGGGAGAGAACACCCTTCGATGGGACATGGGCATGCCACAAACCCTTCTTTTCCATCTCCCCACTGTCAGGATTTTGGGCATGGACGTGCACACACCCAGTGTGGTTTTCAAACTGCTGAGGCCAGGATTCAAACCACGTAGTTGTTTATAAGGGATCTGGTTCCCTTAAGCACCAGGCCAAGGCACCAACCCTTTGCAGCTATTTTTCTGGGTAGCTCCTTCTTTGAAACTCTGTCCTACAGCTTCTTATAGCCTCAACCTTCCTGAACTCCAATCTCTGTTTCTTTAATTCATTGAACCACTGGCTTCTGCTTGGGTTGCTGCTTCTGTCTCCAGTCTGAAAAATGCCTGCAGGCAAAAAGGGCTTATCTCTTTTGTTTGTTTACTATTAGGGATCACAGTGTTGTGGTATCTGTTCCCAGGGTTTGAAAACAGTAGTATAATCTATTTTGTCTAGTTTTCAAGTTATTTTCAGTGAAAGGGGAAGCCTGGGCCTGCATAACCAAAGATGAAGTGTTCACTATCTTTTAAACATCTTTTGTTTCAATAATTATTCTGCTCTTCCCATTTATTTGATTGTATTTGTCCACCCCAAACCCTCCCCCCCTTTTGAATAGATTTGTCTGAGTTGTCCTGTTGTCTTTTCTATGAACTAGATCTGACTTTATGATATCTATTGTTTTCTAAATTTCTAATTCAGCCCACTTTTGCACATTGCCAAGATGCTGTACTCCACAGGCTGGGACCACACAGGAGGACTGGATTCAATTCCTGGTCTGACATAAGGCCAGGTACAGTGGTATGCACCTGTAATCCCAGCTACTCCAGGAGGCTGAGGCAGGAGGGTCATGAGCTCAGGATGGCCTAGGTGACATAGAGAGGGCTTGTCTAAACAAGAGCTGAGTATGGTGATGTGTGCTGGTAGCCCCATCTGAGAGGCTGAGGTAGGTGGAACACAATAGTAAGGACTTGTCTACCTCAGTAATTGTTGCCTTTGCTTATATAACCTCTTTTCTTCTGTTTCCTTTTAGTTTGGTTTTTGAATTCAGCTTAATTGGAATTTCAATTTTTAATCATTTTTTAAATTAAAAAAATTACTGAAGTAATGAACTATATACTTCAGACAGTGAGTATATCATGAATAACAGTATCTGTGCTAAGTGATCAATGCTTTTGGTGAAATTCAAGTAATAACCTCAGGCATTATTAATTTTTAAAAAACAGCTTTATTAAGATGTAAGTTTTATTTCACAAATTCCACTTTTCATGGTGTTTTTAATAAGCTCAGAGTTATACACACTATTTTCTCATTTTAGAACATTTTTATCCCCCCCCAAAAGAAAAATTGTACCCATTAGCAGTATCTTGCCATCACCCCCTTAAGCCTCTGGTGACCACTAATCTTATTTCTGTCTCAATGGACATCTGTATTATGAACATGTAATATAAATAAAATCAAATAATGTAATACACGTGGTATTTTTGTTAATTGATTTCTTTCATCTAACATCCTGTCTTTAAGACTCATCCACATTCTGCTTGTGTCATTATTTCCTTTTCATACTGAATGGTGTACCACGTTTTTTAATCTGTTCATAAACTCATGTATTCTTGGGCTTTTCTAGTCTTTGGTTCTTATGAATGATGCTGCTCTGAATATTTGTATACAAATTTTTGTGTGAGCATATGTTTTCAGTACTCATAGAGTGGAATAGTTGAGTCACGTGGTAATTTTATCGTCAACTTTCTGAGGAATTGCCAAGTTGTTATTCAAGGGAGTTGCATTATTTTAAATTCCCGCCAGCAATGACTAAAGATTCCAGTTTCTTCCATATCCTTACCAATATTTGTGATTGCCTTTGCTGTTTTTTAAAAATTTTGCTATCCTGGTGAGTATGAACTGTGTCACACATTTTTTTTTTTAACTGCCATAGGACATATGTACTCACCAGAGAGAGAGAAAGGAAGTACCCCTAAATGGAGCATGGTCACATTGCAATCTTTATTCCTCCATTTCTCCATCTCATAAAAATTTGGGGCACACATGCACATGTGCCCAGGATGTTTTTCAACCCACTGGGGCCAGGATTTGAACCATGATCAGTCATGCACAGACCTTAACCACTGTGTGGTAGGGTTGCACCTCATATGTGCTTTTCATGTGCTCGTCAACCATTTGTGTATCTTACATTTGTCTTACATTTTTAGCTGTCCCAGTTAGGCCTGTGATAAATTTTTAGTTCATTTTTGTGTATGTTGTGAGATAAGGTTCCAGCTTTATTCTTTTGCATATGGACATTCAGTTGTCCTAGCACCATTTATTGAAAAGCCAGGACTCACTTTTTGTCAAGAAAACAAAACAAAACAAAAAGCTCAAATGCCCCCTTATATGTAAATGAATGATTTTGTGATTTTGTAAAATCATGGGACATTTTCTATAGAACTCTGCTTAAAGGTAACTTTGTCCAGATGCTCTCGAACAAGTCAACTGGTTCACCCAAAGCTATTCTTGCATCATTCTGGCTTCCAGCTTATATACCCAGGTTCTGCACTGTACAGCTTGTCTACTTGTTGATGGTCAGAAGTTCTTTCTTTTTCTCCCCACATATTTCTATATCTACCCAGAGGCTAAAACTTTCAAAAAGCTAGTGGGTATAGGGAGTTGTGGTATAAAAAGTCTGGGGAGAGATTTCTAGTGATACATATTGTTTGAGAAAATAATGTTCAGTAGAAGGAGATAAAGTCAGGAGGAGCCCTCAAGTTAGTCTAAGAAGAGATTGTGGTTCTTAAAAATATTCTTATTTGGTACAGAGTCAGATTATCAGTGCTATAGTGGAAGAGCCACTCATGAACAGCAATACCACCATGGCTGAAGACTTTCTGAACCTAGAATTATGACCAAAGGCAATCCACCCATCACTAAATTTGTTTAATGCAGATTTTTAAAACAATTATTTTATTTAATTTTACTTACTTTGTTTTAATTTGACCAGATAAGGACAGAGTGTGTGTGAGAGATGCACAGTGAGAAAGCAAGCCACCAGGTCTGGGACTCAAACCACAATTGGCTGTGTAGGAATCCATCACCCTTAACCACTATGCCACCTGAAGGTCCCTTTAGTGCAAATTTTTTATTGGCTCATTCAACCTCCATTTCTACTTCTTTTTAGTGAGCCTTCCAGTATAACAGAAGCTGGAAAACTAACAAGCCCACTTACCAGAATCAAAATGTTGAATGTGATGTTGAATAGATTCAGCCAGTGAGATGCCTACATAAGACTAGAAGAAAGATGTAAGCAATGAGAAGCAAGGGCCATGCTCAGGGCTATTAGAGATCTTTGTAAGCAAGGAAAAAACAACCTGGTTCTCCTGGGGGCAGTTCTGGCAGAGTTATGAAATCTGATTCCTAATCACTTTGATACGGATCTGTAGATGGTGGGAGCAGTGGTGTTTTCATTGGAACAGTTCTGTGCATGGTTAGAAATCTCCTTTGGTTGCCATTGTTTCTAACTGCATAGCAATCAAATGTTGTTTCCTCGGTCCCACTGAATTCTGTAAAATTTGTCATATCACCTTTTTTTTGTTCTTTTGGTTTTGTCAGAGGGTGCTTGTGCTCAACAGAGAGGAGAAAGAGAGACAGGGAAAGTGAGAAATCACCCCGCCTGCAGGGGGAATAGCCACATCACAATTCCTTCCTCTCAGGATTTTGGGCATACATACATATGTGCTTAATGTGATTTTTAAGCCACTGGGTCCAGGACTCAGATCATGGTTGGCCATGTGGGAATCCAACCACCTTAACCACAATGCCACCTGCTCATCCCATTTTCTTCTTAAAGTAACTAAACTGCTCTGTTGTCTGCCATGGTGAGGCATGATCAATTATCTCATCAATAATAACAAGCAGTTAACACATTTTTTTCTATCGTTCACCATGAAGTCTAGATAAATCTTTCTTAGAAAGGTAAATGTGAAAGGAAAAAACTGTTGATTAGAATACAAAGTTCAAAAAAGTTGAAAGAAGCAGAGAAAGTAAAGAGATTTCTGAAAAAAAGTTTACTAGGCAAACCAGGAAAAAAAAAAATTGAAAATTACTTGCCATTCCTAGCAGAGCACACAAAGACAGTATTACCATGAAACCAAATCAGAACAATCTAGGGACAGATTCTGATGGAAGAGAAAAGATAATGAACTTTAAAGACAGAAATATGGCAGGTTATATGCTATATGAGAAGCAAGATTTTTTGCTAATATCACAGGAGCCTCTGGCCCAATGAATGGGGTCTGATAGTAATCTTTTTCTTTAAATATTTATTGTAATTTATGATTTACATATAATCATTACACATTATTGTAGGTTACGGAATGGTCTTTAAAAGCATCTATACAGTGTATAATAAATGAATCGAGGTTGTAAATATATTCAACACCTTCAACATTTAACATTATGTTGTGGACATTCAACTCTCACTCCAATGGTTATTCTTCAAGTATACACTGAATTGTCTATGGCATTCTTTAATATGAGGCACAGTTCTAAAGAAAAACAGTGAATAAAATCAGGCAACAAACAATCTCATGAATTAATTAAAAGATAATTTTTTTTTTTTTGGAGAGGTTTTGCTATAGGGTGCATGCGCTCGCCGGACAGACTGAGAGAGACAGAGAGACAGATAGCAAGAAATCACCCCCCCAGAGGGGATGGCCACGCCGCAATCCCTTCTCCTCCATTTTCATCTCAGGATCTTGGGCACACACGCACACAGGTCCAGGATGGGAATCGCGGTCAACTACGTGGGAGTCCAGCGACATAGCCATTACACTAACTGCTGGTGCCTTAAAAGATAATCTTAACATAGCCAATGAAAGAAGAATTTGTGATTTTCATGTAGAGGACTATGGGAAATAAAAGTTTATAATCTGAAAAAGGGATTGATAGTAATTTTAATGTAGAAGACTTAAAGGAGGGATTAAATGTTCGAAAAACAGGTATGAGCTCACTCTGTGGATCTGATGTGGTGACACTGGTCCAGAAAGTTCTGCATGTGGTGGCATCTCCCCCAGGGACCCATGGGATGTCATGACTGATCTCTACTTTCACAGACATCCTGAGGAGACTGAAAAGGCCAGGTTGAGAAGGAATTCAAGATGTATGGACGGTGCCAGCTCCCAATTTGCTGCCACCATACCCTGTGGTCCCAGGCTGGTCCACAGGTGTGGGTGCCCTTTGGGCCTATCCAGCAGATCCCTACTCAGCCTGGATCCCAGCTGCTGCCCAGCACTAGTCTGCAGCTCTCAAGCTGTGGAACAGGGTGGGGCAACAGCTGCACTCTCTCAGCCCTTCTCCCACAGACTTACACAGAAAACAGAAATAAGGGTAGTGGAAAATTAACATCAGTGAAGCACACACACACACACACACACACACACACACACACAGATAGATGAACCAAGACCACAAGATGAGAAGATAAACAGGTTGAGCAAGACAAGAAAGGATAATAAAGAAACTGAAATGCAAAAAAGAGAAACAAGTTTTAGAGGAGGTATAGTGTCAGATCTGATGCAATGTAGTATGTGGTTCTTTAGGGGCTAGCAGGTGGCACGGTGGTTGAGGGGCTGGATTCCCACATGGCCAACTGTGGTTCAAGTCCTGGATCTGGTGGCTTGCTTTCTCTCTCTCTCTCTGTCCCTCTCTGGTCAAATTAAAATAAATTAATACATAAAAATAAATAAATAATTAATTAGGGAAAAAAGTGGTTCTTTAAAAAAACATTAATTCTAGGCAAATATGATCGAGAAAGTGGAAAAATGAATAAGTACAGACATGAGAAAGAGATAAAATATATCAATTTCTGGCAAATATAATCAAGGAAAAATGTGCAAATAAACGTGAAATAAGAAATTGCAGGGGAAAAGCTAGTGGAAGGAACACACCAACAGAAATGTAAGAGACATAGCTATTGTAAGATATGAACTTAAGCGAAGTGTAGGAAAGCAAAGGATAGTGGTGGGAACATGAACATTGAACAGATATTTGATGACATTAAGAAGTTACTCCTAATTTTTTAGGTAGGTGCCGATATTTTCATTACTTTTTGGAGAGTGCAGGGGAAAAGCTAGTGGAAGGAACACACCAACAGAAATGTAAGAGACATAGCTATTGTAAGATATGAACTTAAGCGAAGTGTAGGAAAGCAAAGGATAGTGGTGGGAACATGAACATTGAACAGATATTTGATGACATTAAGAAGTTACTCCTAATTTTTTAGGTAGGTGCCGATATTTTCATTACTTTTTGGAGAGCCTGTATTTTATTTTATTTATTTATTTATTTATTTATTTTTATTATCATCATAATCATCTTTATATTACATTGGATTACATATAACTTTACAGTGTATTACATTGCTTTTTCAGAAGGGAATGCCATGCATGTCAGTCAATACAGAGACATTAATCTCCCCACTTCATCATTCAATATCTTTTCAATGTTTTTCCCAATCATTATTATTAT
>NW_006159650.1:3264396-3275404 GCF_000334495.1 Tupaia belangeri chinensis
ACATTCCCACCAACAGTGTAAGAGGGTTCCCTTTCCACCACATCCCCGCCAACACTTATCACTTTTTATATTCTGACTCTGCCATTGTGACAGGGGTTAGGTGGTATCTCATTGTGGTTTTTATCTGCATCTCCCTTATGATGAGGGATGTTGAACATTTCCTCATATGCTTTTTGACATACGAATGTCTTCCTTAGATTTTTGTTCAGCTCATTTTCCCATCTTTTAATTGGGTTAATCTTTTTTTTTTTTTTTTTTTTTTTATAAGGCTACCCTGGGGTAGCCTTGAACTAGGGATGTATTACAATGATCAACATACAATACAGAGATTTGATCAATGGGACAAAGGTCTGGAAGACATGCTTTTAGTTCAGAGGGAGGAAGGTCTGTTCAATTATAATACTCAAAAATATTAGTTGGCCATACCTGTTTGTCATGAATGTATTTACGTGTATATTGTATGTATGTATAGCTAAGATACATGTACAGATAGTTATATATTACAGTTTTAAAAGAAGATACTACCCTTAGCTAATTGTACCCGAAAAGGTCTTTGGTCAGTTAACGGATCGAATGTTGAGTCAACACATTTTACTGTGTGCTAGGTCCTATGCTAAGATACGACACGGCACCTGTCTCTCCAGAGCTTAGACACTAGGTAGGATTATGAGATATGAACATCAGAAAAGGGAAAACCACTGTACAATGTTTAAATGCCTTCTTAGATAATAGTGGGAGGGATGCATAGAGCATAGAATAGCTTAGAGCAGGTTTTTAACCTGGATCTAGGGATCGATTCATCCTTCCCCTGGATTCATATGCTAAACTTCCTTTGTTCATTTTTTTAAAAAGTTTATTTCTTCCATGAGTGAGTGAGTGAGTGAGAGGGAGAGAGAGAGACTGAGAGGCATCCCTACTGGGTCCTCACACTGCAGTCAACCCCATTTTCAGCCAGCCTTAGATCATGAGTATGCCTGTGTCCAGTGAGTTCAAAAAGGTCTTGGACACAGAACCAGAATCTTATGTGTCAGTTTGTAGAGTGATGTTATCACTGCCTGGCCTCTGTTCATATTTACAAAGAAGACTTACATAGTGCCTTAGATTTTTGAACTGTGGATATATGCTCATACTGTTATCAACATGAAATGTAGAGATTTGATCAGTGGGACAGCGATCTGGAAGATATGCTTGAATTGTGGCTCAGAGGAAGATCTTTTTGAATATAATGGTCAAAAATACTAGTTTAAAAGGTCTAAGACTTCCAGTACTATATTGAAGAGCAGTGGAGAAAGTGGGCAGCCTTGCCTAGTACCCATTTTTAGGAGAAAAGCTTTCAGCTTTTCCCCATTCAGTATAATGTTAGCTGTAGGTTTTTCATAGATGGCTTTTATTGTGTTGAGAAATGACCCTTCTATACCAATCTTACTGAGGGTCTTAGTCATAAAAGGATGTTGTATTTTATCAAATGCTTTCTCCACATCAATTGAAGTGATCATATGGTTTTTATCTTTCTTTCTGTTAATATGGTGCATTTTATTTATGGTCTTGCATATATTGAACCACCCTTGCATCTCTGTATAAAGCCTACCTGGTCATGATGAATAATCTTTGTTATATGTTGTTGGATACGATTTGCGAGTATCTTGTTGAGAATTTTTGCATCTATATTTATCAGTGATATTGGTCTGTAGTTTTCCTTTTTTGTCATGTCCTTATCTATTGGAGTTCCTGTATTTTAGAGATATATGCTGAAGTATTTGTAGATAAAATTGTGATCATGAAATTTGTTCCAAATAGTGGGAAAGGAGTTGACGATGACTGTGAAAGGGAGAGGGAATACAGCTATAATTAAGTTGTTCATGAACAGATCAGTATTGGCACTAGGAGAGGAAACAGAAGCAATTGTACTCTATTTCTACTTTTTAAAATGTCTATTTATTTGTTTATTTCATAAGAAAGAGGTGGAGAGAGAGTCTTCACACCACAATCCATCACAGCTCAGCTGGGCAGGATCGTAGGTGTGTATAGTTTGTGCCTAGGTTATGCAGGAAGAGCCTAGGACTTCACCCTGGGGCCTTCCCAAATGGCTTCAGCAATGCAGAGCATTCTGATACAATTGCACCCCGAGTTTGCCTTTAATATTGTATAATAAAAGTTTTACAAACTTAAACGGAGGTGAGAACAAAAGTGATAGGAGACTACGATGTTCTACTCTATGCAAAGCACTATTGAAAACCTTAAAATAAAGGGTATTTTGGGACTAGCAGATGGCATAATGGTTACTTCTCTGGACTCCCACATAGTTGACCACAGTTCCAGTTAAAACACGCAGCAGCTTAAAACACGCCAGGCACATATGTATGCATGTCCAAAATCCCAAAAGGAGAATGGAGGAGAAGAGATTGTGGTGGTAGCCATCTCCCTGGGAGTTGGTTTCTCATCTTCTGTGTCTCTGTGTCTCTGTGTCTCTCTGTCATGCACACGTGCCGTAGCTGAAATCTCTCTCTAAAAAATTAATAAATAAATAAATAAGGATGGACCACTTATTTCATGATGTTAAATTAAATCTAATTTCAGTAGCTAACAAAGATAATTTGAAAATAAAGCAAAAACTGTAAATCAGTCTCACATGAATAATTTAAAATTCCCGAATAGGGGTCAGCTGGGGTGTAGTGGTTAAGGCGACTGGATCCCATGTGACTGACTGTGTAGATCAAGTCTCAGACCTGGCAGCTTAGAAGACATGCCAGGTCAAAATGCATGCATGTGGACGCAAAATCCCAAGAGGAGAATAGAGGAGAAGGAATTTCAGTATGGCCATCCACCCTCGCTGAGGATGAAGTCTCACTTCCTCTCGATCTCTCTCTCTGTCTCTCTCCAGCAGTACACATGCCCTATAGCAAACAAACAAATAATACTTTAGAACACTCAAATAAAGTAGCTGCAAAGTAAATCAAATTTTAAAAGAATTTCCTGTTATGATCAAGAAAAGCTTATCCTATCTTGGTACTGTAAAAGTTTTGAATATTAGAAAAACTCAACACTGTAATACTTTATGTCAGTTGCCTTTACTTTTAATAGTGTGTAGTGGATACTAAATAACACCCAAAATACATGCCCACATTTTAAAAATCCTTAGGGAAACTAGAACTAAAGGATATTTCTTTCACATCATAATTATATGAGGAGTCTTCAAAAAGTTCATGGACAATGCATATTATGAGAAAAATTATGCATAGATTTCAAAAAATATATGCATCAAAATAAACTTGTACTTGGGATCAGCAGTTAGCATAATGGCTATGTCGCTGGACTCCCACGTAGCCAACCGCAGTTTGAGTCCCAGACCCGGTGGCTTAAACTCAGGCTGGGCATGTGTGCATGCGTGCCCAAGATCCCGAGAGGAGAATGGAGGGGAAGGGATTGTGGCATGGCCATCCCCCCTGGGGGGGTGATGTCTCGCTTTCTATCTTTCTATCTCTCTCTGTCTGGTGAGCGCATGCACCCTATAGCAAAAACCTCTCCAAAAATAAATAAACAAACAAATAAATAAATAAATAAACCTGTACTTTAATTCCATCTTTCAATGAACTTTTTGAAACCCCATTATATAGACAAATGGCCAGCATCCCACTTAATACTGAAATATTGAAAGTATTCCTTTTAAAATCAAGAACAAGGTAGGCCTGTCTGCTTCGAGCATTACTATTTCACATTGCTTATGAAGATCTGAGTCATGTAATAATATTTGAAACAGAAATACAGCCCATAATTCTTGGAAAGGAGGAGATAAAAAGTTCATTATGTACTGATGATTTGATTAGATAACCTAAACACCCAAGGGAATCAACTCTAAAACTCAGAATTTAAAAGAAAGCTTAAAAGGGATCAAATTAAAAACTAAGTGTACAACAGGGAATAGCTTTTCTACATACCTGTATGAAACACACAGAAAATACGATCTCATTGTGGAAAAGAGTACATTCTTTTTAGGCACATGAACAAAATAACAAAACTAGTCTGAGACAGACACAAACACAATGAACAAAAAGATATAATGAAACATTAGGCAGCCATTAAAATCTACAATGGTTACAATCCCATGTAGTGGACAGCGGTTTGAGTCCAAGATCCAGTTGCTTGAAACTCACACCTGGCATGTGTGCGTGCTTGCCCAAGATCCCAAGAGGAGAGTGCAGAAGAAGGGATGGCAGTGTAGCCATCCCCCTTGGTGGGTGATTTCTCACTGTCTCTCTTTCTGTCTCTCTGTGTCTCCCTGGCAAGCATATGCGCCCTATAGCAAAATCTCTCTACAAAAATAAATAAATAAAATCGACAATGAGATTAACTCCTGACTACAATGGCCTGGTGGTTAAGGCAGCCAGATTCCACGCGGCCAACCATGCAGTTTGAGTCCTGGACCAGTGGCTTGAGAAACATGTTAGGCACAAGGGTCTGTGTGTCCAAAATTCCAAAAGGAGGGAGAGATGGAGAAGGGATTGCGGTGTGACCGTTCCCCTTGGGAAATGCCTTCTTTCTCTTCTCTCTCTCTCCCTCTCTGTATCTCTCTGGCTAGTCCACATATACCCTCTAGGAGAAAACAAAAACAGAAACAAAAACCTACAACTATGTATGAAAATCATTTTAGAAAAAAATGAAGCAGAATAAACCAAATCAGAATCCATTAAGAGTATATTCACTATGATTCTTTTTTGTAGAAAAGAAATGTTATAATTTCAGAAAAATATAAATAAAAAAGGTGGACCAGGCGGTGACATGGTGGTTAAGGTGTCTGGATTTCACCTAACTGACTGTATGGTTAGAGTTCTCCAACTGGCAGCTTGAAAACTACACCAGGTATATGTGCATGTGAACCCAAAATCCTGAAAGGAGAGAGAAATGGAGAAAAGTGATTGTCGCATGCCCATCTTCCACAGGGGGTGCTTTCTCACTCTCTCTTCCTCTTTTTCTTTATGGCAAGCACACACACCATCTGGCAAAAAATTTAAAAATAAAAATTAAAAAGATTGCAGACAAACCTAAAATATTTTAACAGTAATTATTTTTGTGAGATCTATTTTTTAGACAGTTTTAATTTTCTATATGTTTTTATGGTATATTATGAAAAACAAGTATTACTTTTTTTTTTTTTTTTGGAGAGGTTTTCGCAATAGGGCGTGTGCGCTCGCCAGACAGAGAGAAACATAGAGACAGAAAGCGAGAAATCACCCCCCAGGGGGGATGGTCACGCCGCAATCCCTTCTCCTCCATTCTCCTCTCAGGATCTTGGGCATGCACGCACACGCGCCCGGCGTGAGTTTTAAGCCACCGGGTCCGGGATGCGAACTGCGGTCGACTACGTGGGAGTCCAGCGACATAGCCATTACGCTAACTGCTGGTTCCCAAAACAAGTATTACTTTAAAAAAATAATTAGGTATTTTAATTTTACTTATCATTACCATTATTTTTTTTTTTTAATTTTGCTACAGGGCACATGTGCTCAACAGAAAGAAAGAAAGCGAGAAAGCAAGCCCCCAGGTCAGGGACTCAAATCTTGGTCAGCCCTGTGGGAGTTTAGTGACTTAACTACCACACTACCTGCTGACCCCAGAAGTATTACTTTTGAGATCAGAAAAAAAAATTAACTTGTTGAATTGACTTGCATTTAAAGCCAATAAACTGGAAAATAATAAATTCATTGGTTCCATATCATTTTCTAGATTCAAGATTATAATTCTCTGAATCAGCGTTGGGATGAGGACTTTTCTGAAGCCTGGGGTAACAAAGAGTAGCAAAGATTCTTGGACAAAGTTCAAATGGCTGAGAGTGGAACTACTTCTCTGGCTTTCCTGGGCTGGCCAATCTGCCTAGAATCTAATTTAAGAATAAGAAGATGACATCAGTGCAGGTGTTATTCCAAAGCAGAACATAAATTTATAATGCTTCTGGCTGACAAAATTGGAAGGGAGACAAGCTTTTAAAATCTTCAGGTATTCTTTTTGTAGATGCTCACCATCTTTATCTTCAAATTAAAAAATTTTTTATATCTCTTCTTTCTGCCTCTTGGGCTCTAATTCTATTAAGAAATATCTCACAAACTTCAGAAGAGAAAAACATAAGGTGATAGTACAGAACGTTCTAGTTTTTGACACTATAAATATTTTAACTTTTAGAAGAGACCACCTATCATGAAGACTTCAGATCTTCCTAAGTCTTATAAAAATTAACTGTAAAGTTTATTACATTTTCCAAACTCAAATAGCATATGCCAGATTGGCTTTAAACATTTAGAAGTGAATGTTTGCATAAGGCCGACCTACTGGAATAGAGTAACAGCAAATCCCCAAACCGAAAAGTAAGAGATGATGCTAATCAAAAGATTAAATACCTAAACTTGACTAAGTTATTTAAATAAAATCAATAGGTTGTACTATGGTACAAATGGAGCTAGTACTTTATGATCATAATCCAATAAATATTTATTAAGCAACTTCTATTTACTAAAACAATAGCTGTGGACACTGTAAAAGAATAGATAAAATATCTCAAGGGATTTAGAGTAACTGGGGGAACACACAAACCCAAAAGTAAATAGTAGAACTCCTGAAAATTAACATGAAAAACAAACAAAAAAACTCCCTAATTTTAAACATGAACAAAAGACTTGATACTTCACCAAAGAAGATAGTATAAATGTCCAATAAACACATGACAGGTTGCTCAACATTATGGCAAGATATCATTTCACACCCACTAGAATAGCTAAAATGAAAATGACTGACAACACCAAGTGTTGGCCAGGGTGTAGAGCAACTGGAACTATCAGACATGACTGGGGGAGTGAAATGATACAAACATGTTGGAGATCTGTTTGGCAGTTCCTTTAAAGTTAAATACGCATCTACCTTATGACCCAGTATCCTCTTTCTAGAGACTTATCCAACATAAGTCTACAAAAAGACATATGCAAGGATACTTAAAACTGCTTTATTTACAATAGCCAAACAATAACCCATCAACAAGAGGATGGAGAAATAAACTGTGGTATAGAATACTATTACTACTACAATAAAATACTACTCAGCAACTTAAAAATAACAAATTACTGATAAGTATGATCACATGAACAAATCTCACAAAACATCACATTGAATGACAGCAGTCAGTCACATGCACACAAAGAATATAAACTGAAAGAATTCTTTTATTTGAATCTCTAAAATAAGCAACTCTAATCTAGGTGATAGAAGGCAGAAAGTGTTTGCCTCCAGGGTGATGGAGGTGGAAATAGGCAGAAAGAAAAGTTCTTGGGTGGTGGATATGTTCTGGATCTTGATTAGGATGACAGCTACACAGGTGTACAATTATCCAAATTTCGTAATGAAACATTCAAGAGCTCTATGCATTTTATTGTACTTCAATTGTACATCAATTTTTTAAAATGCTTAGAAGAGATAAAAATAGAAATAGTCAATGTATGAGACTTGTGAGTTTTCTTTTTTTCTTTTATAATTATTTGTTATTTATTTTATTTATTCATTCATTTTTTTTTTAATTTGACCAGAGAGCGAAAGAGGGTGAGAGTGAGAGAGAGAGAGAAGAAGTGAGAAAGCAAGCCACCAGATTCAGGACTTGAACCCTGGTCAGCCATGTGGGAGTGTCCAGCACCTTAACCCACCACGCCACCTGCTGGTCCCCAAGACTTGTGAGTTTTCAAGTCTAGGACTACAAAACCCCCAAAGTTGTTACTATCACCCTAGAAAACAACTTCACCAATAAAATACTCTACAGTCACAAATTCTCAAAGGGGGAAATTTTGAATCCAGACAGAACTACTGGGCAAGATAGAATATTAGAAATGCCAAAAGGAAGCCATGGAGAATGTTTTAAATTATGTTTAAAATGACAGAGAAATCTCAGCTCCTGGGGAGCAAAACCACATTAACTGGGAGATTTGCCCACCATGTAGTCACCATGCCTTAAAGAGACTGTCCCTGTCCAAAAGTGATGAAGTTTAAATCGCTTCTATGATCTGATATGAGCAGATGAAAAGTTCTCCTGGGATATTTAGCTGTTCTGTTGAGATAAACCTCTTAGGGTCTTCAAAAATTGATACCATATATTGTCTAGCATGTACTTGGTCAGAATACTTTGTGGAAATGTATATGATAAGAATAAAGACTTGCCTTAGAAGAGAGTTTTCATATGCTAAACAGTAATAGATGTTAACTTTGCTGTATCTACAGTATTGGTTTTCCACTTTGTCCCTGCCCTAACATATTTGAGGAACAAGATGTGTCATTACCCATCAGCACCCATGCCTCGTAGGCAGTGGTGTCCAGCAAGGATTGGTGTGAACTCAGCTGAGGTCAGAGATGTGAAGGGTGGGTTGTGATATACAGCTCCCTTCCCCACTGTGAGAATCACTGACTCAAGCAGGAATTAAATTACTCAAACACCAGTATGCCTATTATGCTTTTTTTGCTCAGGCCCAAGATCATGCTTGATTCTTCTCTCTCCCTAATGCCCTGCCTGGCCTGGCCCCATTCCTCCCCTGTCCCATCCTCCATCTTCTCTCCCCTCCTTTGAAGATGCAGCCACACTGGCCTACTTGCTCTCCCTGGAACATGCCAGATGCTCTACCTTGAGACCTGCAAAGTGGCTGTCCCTTCTGCCTGAACGCCCCTCCCCATGTACCCATTGATTAATTCCTTCACTTGTGGCAATTTGTTTCTGTTTTTGTTTGTTTGTTTATTTTAGCCCCAGGGTGTGTGCACTCACCAAAGAGAGACAGAGAGAGAGAAAGTGAGAAATCATCCCTCAGGGGGAGAGGGCCATGCCACAATCCCTTCTCCTCCAGTCTCCTCTTGGGATTTTTGGGTATGCATACACACGTGCCCAGTGTGATTCTCAAGCTCTGGGTCCAGGACTTGAACCACAGTCAGCTATGTGGGAGTCCAGCACCCTTAACCACCATGCCACCTGCTGGCGCTGGCAATCTTTTTCATAAGGGTCATTCTCTTTGTGGGGCTATCCTTGACTATTCATATTTAAATTCACAATCTGTCCTCCTACCAGCAAGCTCTATGCCCTGCTCCCTGCTCTGGGTTTCCTTGCTTTCATCACCTTTGACCTATTGTGACATGTGCTTACTTTATTATATTTCTTACCTGATTGCATTACACATATCATCTATTATATTATTATCTTCCTTATATTCCTTGTTTATTACTTGTTCCTTTGTTACAATGTAAGTCCCCCATAGCAGAGTTTTTTGTTTTCTTCATTAAAATCTCTTAAGCATTTAGGACCCTATCAGTAACATAGTAGGCATTCAATAAATATTCTATGCTCCTCTAGCTAACTTAAATAATGACTATATAACAACCATTTTTTATTTAAATTTATTGATTTACATTCATTCACTGTACATCATTACAGCATACAAAATGAGATTTTCCATCCAGAGTACACTGTATATTGGCTCAATCAAGCACATCAACATACGTGTTATCGTCAACAAAAAATTTTCCACTTCTTGTTTCCTGTCTGTTTTGCTTTTGTTCCCCATTCTTGATTCCCTATCTTTTACCCTCTGCCATCTCCCACTCTCCTCCCACACTATCTCTGGTATCTATGTTTGCTTTCTATACTTTTTTTCCCCTCATTTTATTGAGTTACGAAAGATCTTAATTTAACTAAATATTTTCATAGCAAGCACAGCTGATATATACATTTCTATGAACACGAGTCCAACTTCAGGCATAAGCCTCAGTGAGTAGAATGAACATCCTATAAAGCAGCACCTAGCTGGGGCTATATATCTTACTGCAGTCATCAAATAGGTATTTTTAATACATTTTTTTTTTAATTTCAAGAAAAACAGTTTTAGGTTTTTTTTTCCTGAAACTTCTTTTTTTTTTTTAACTTAATTTACATTCATTCCCTAAGCATTGTCACAGCATACAAAATGTGACTTCCCATCTAGAAT
This sequence comes from Tupaia belangeri chinensis, assembly GCF_000334495.1. NCBI lineage: Eukaryota > Metazoa > Chordata > Mammalia > Scandentia > Tupaiidae > Tupaia > Tupaia belangeri. Next base: position 3,274,389 of record NW_006159650.1, read on the forward strand.
ATACTGCATAGTGGCTTAATCATGCATGTTATTATAAAAAATTTTCCATTTCTAGCTTCTAGTATTTTTTTTACCCCTATTTCTGACCCTCTGTCCTTTCCCACTCTCTTCTCACACTGTCTCTGGTGTCTACAGGTGTCTTCCATTCCTTTCACCCCACGTTGTATTAATCACGCTATTTCTTAAATAATATAACTACTTTGAATAGCAAGTTCACTTGATACTATTAAGAAAACTAGTTTTAGCTTAAATCAAGGAAATGTTATGGAACTTTGCTTAAAACTTAAAGCCAGGAAACAGGTTAGGATTCTGTTCAAATAGTAGGTACATGAACCTATCCATATCTCAAGACAGGACACAAATCCTTGCAACCAGATAACAAAGTCTACAAGAAAATCAGCAATGTTCTAGTCAAAAGTCACAAAATTATACTTCACCAATTCAGTCTCATGTATTGTATCTTCTGTTGTGGTTTGATTTTTCTGATTAAATTCTGGGATATAATATTCCCTTAATTGTCCCTACAATTAAGTTGGCCACTTTCTTAGTTTTTGAACTCGTATTTCTGTGAGTCTGTATTTAATTTTCCTGATATAGTACTCCCTTAAGAACTTCTTGGAGATCTGGTCTGGTGCTGGTAAATTCTTTCAGGTTTTATTTATCTGAGAATGTTCTTGTCTTTTCTTCCCACCTGAAAGATAATCCTGTTGGGTACAGTATTCTTGGCTGAAATTGCTTCTCTTAACACTTTGAATATATTTTTCCATTCTTTCCTCACTCACATTGTTTCTGATGAGAGGTCTACTATTAGCCTGATGGGATATCCTTTGTAGGTAACTTGATGTTTTTCTCTTGCCAATCTTAGTATCTTGTCTTTGTCTGTGGTTTTGGTCAATCTGGCTATAATGTGTCTTGGAGAAGATCTTCTTGGGTTGATTCTATTTGGGGTCCTTTGTATTTCTTGGGACTGGATCTTTGAGTGCCTCTCTAGGTTTGGAAAATTTTCTTGCAGGATT